>NC_090930.1:825423573-825538573 GCF_040938575.1 Ambystoma mexicanum | reverse complement strand
AGCCCACTTTTCGTGGCTCTATAGGGACCCGCTATGACAGACCTTGCATGGATTTTGCATGGGCATCAAATATCTCAAGAAATATTAATCCCCAGTCAACCGCAACATCGCAAAAGATACCACCCTTTTGAGTACCACAAAAGACGGGCCTCCACCATACCTAATCTAAAAGACCAAAGCTTGTCTTCCATGTTGATACCACTCAACCTCTCAACAGTTGTCAGCGCAGCAGACCTCAGCATTGCTATCCAGTGACATTGGCAGAGTGTCTGTGCCATCCTTCTGCCTGTTTCAATTATGCTTTACAAGAGAACAGAGCAGGTGACGAGGAGCCTTCATCTGGCTGACCAGATCAGTCACCTGTGCAGTCCCTTATCGATACCCACTACCCCACTGCTCTTCAGAATCTTCCGGAATGCCTCTCATGTACATCCTATGGAAACAGCACCTTGGCTTCCATTTTAAAGAGGAAGGCTTGTATATCTAACTTCATGTCACCTGCACTAGCAAACCTTTCTGTACTGCCTTTGATCGTATACATACATGTCATGGGTCCATGCATGCCCCCTTACAAAAGCTATTTCGGCAGCTCCAAGATTGGAATGCCGGCCTAGCCGTGAAAAATCTGACTTGACTAGACATCCTCTGCCATGTGGCATTCTTCCAATGACGCACAACCTTTAAAAGGGTAGGTGTCTTCCAGGATGTTGCTCTCAAACTCAAATCCCAATTGGCAGCAGCAGTGAAGTCATCACATTTAGAGCTAAAGATGCTAAAGCACGTCCTCCAATGCAATCCCCTCACAAGTCCCATGTTCCTGGTTGCTCTATTGAGCTCCTCCCTTGACTTTATAACAATACACCCTACACGACCGACTACTACCCATTACTCAAGTGGAGAAAGGTACTCAAAGCACTGGAGCAGCTTATCTTTTGGGTGAAGAAGAGACAGCCCACCCCCTCACACCTTAGAGCAATCTTCTGTGTCCCGATTCCTGCTAGAATACACTTCAAAGATATGTGCCTGACCTATGAACGCCTGAAGGGTAGCACAGTCCCAAGTGACTCCAGGACAGGATCTAACGCTACCACCAGGTGTTTGTGCCATTCCAACCCCCTGAACACCATAAGGCAAAGTGCACAGATGAGATACATGTCTCCTCCAATGCCCCAGGCGGTGGCAAAGTCTTTCCCTCAATTGCACAATGACCCCTCACTCATAAGATTAAGAGAATTACTTACAACTCACCCCTTCGTCGTGCGAATTAACCTTTAGCACCCCTGCATGTTAGTTGTACTCTTCCATGACGTAAGGGAATGCACGCGTGTCCTCCATGACTGCTGTGTCCGTGCCCAGGGGATTTCCGGTCATTCCATGGGCTTTCCAGAGAACCCATCGCCATGTGTAGCCTGTGTCCAAGCTCCTCTGCTGCTGCCTCAGCATTAAGTCGTACATAGCTTGAGACCTGCCACCAGCCACCTGGCTGCTCCATCAGCGCATATAGAAGCAATTACACTTCTAGTGAGGGTTTTTCAAAATAAAAATAACCACAAGTCCATAATATTTGAAGAGACATCTCTAGTGCTCCAAAGTGACACATCAGGTAAACAATAGTACACAGAAAGCTACACAGCTATTATGATTTCGGTTTTCTTTATTTATGCAAATGCACAGCCACAACAAGTAACTTAAAATAAACATTGGTTGTTCGGCTAGTCCAAGACTGAAGAAGGCTTCCAGTTCTGGAGGTAGTAGTTTGACAAAAATAGTAACTTCATTCAGTATGAATGGTTGTAGGCGAGGCCCTACATTTGTGAACTTTCATTTTAGCTCTGCTTCCATTGCAATGGCAGTATGCTTTGCAGGGGCTTCTGCGCGTTGTGGTGGTGTGCTAGGTTGTGCTATGGTGCTCATTCTGGAGTTTATTTCACTTGGGTATTGTGTCATGCTTCTTGTGAAGAGACCACATGACAGCACTTCGTATCACTCTATGCTTGCGATTAACCATTCACTAGTTCACACTTTATAACTGTTTACTCATTCACGCAGTTACTGAGACCATGCTACAGACCTCGGGCTTCATTTGCAAAAGCCTTACAATGGCATAATCCCATTGAAAAACGGCCCAAAGTATTTTCATCTTACTTGCCATTACGGATCCAAGGGGATGCAGTGCTCTCAATATGTCTACTCTCCCCATCCTGCCGTTGACTGCATGGAGGTTCTCGGGTCATGTTGCTGTAGGTCTGCTTCTCCACTTTGCTATAATGTTATCTTTTGGTGAGTAGGTAGTACCTTGAGTTACCTCTGGCACAGTGGCCTAGAGTGCCAGAGAGTAGGAATCCTAATAATATAAGCGTGCATAAACCATATCTGTTCCCTCCCAAATCGGTTTTGCACAAATGCACTCATGTAGACTACCCTCAAAGCATAGTTTGCCAGGTGTACACAGGGACATCAACAACACCCCAGTTTGTGCATTTAGTGGTATTACGGGTGGGTCGAGGGCATGGCCTGGCCCACTAACAGCAGCAATGAATCTATTAATCCTGCTTTCAATGTGGAGGGCTTACTCAAGGCTCCTGCTTGATATTGTAGCAGCCTTGGTCTGACACCGGCTTGAGTGTAAAGCATTTGTTGTATTTTGTTTCGATTCTATTTATAATAAAGACTTTACTTTGCACTATGTGTGAGAATCTGGTGGTGGGGCGCTACTGAATGTGTAGGAGGAGCCATGTATGTGTCTTGCTCCTACATTTACATAAGATCGCCGGCAGCGCCCCAAATGCATTGCACTGTTGACACATCAGGCTGGGCAAATCCATCCAGTGAATACAGGTTTTGCAGAATTTGCCTCGATGGCAAAACCAAGTGCAACTCACTCCCCCTCCACCCTCCAAGATACGCAGAGACCTTAGTAAATACATCTCTTGCCACATAAGAACAACTCGCAGGCTGTTTGTCATCGTTTGGTTGGAGAATGATGGTCAATGTACTCTATGACATGGCGCGGTTCTCGAATAGGATATGAGATTACCATAGAGATATACCGATATTGAACCGGACAATCCTTCTAGCTTGGGAGGAACGGATTGGCTGGGCCTAAGTGGAAGACCAAACTAGCAGCACTTTCATAGGTACATGGTCGAAATTGATTCTCCACAGTATTTCTAACAAATGATTCTCTCTCTGGCGGTACATGTCATTGCATTTAGCAATATACTCTTGTGATCATCTCTTAGCTGCATTCTTTTCTTCATGCGTTTGGCTCTTTCTGTTGTCATCTGATTGGCTTATTGTTTACAAATTGTGCCAATGCTAAACATATGTTTGATAAATTGCGGGAGCCCCTATACTAGAATGAACATGACCAAATAACCTTTTCTCTGGGATAGTTCCAAATTGGGAGGGTTTACAACTGCGTTGCAGCTCATAATAATAATAATAATTTGACATTTATATAGCTTGCTACTATTGAATCCCGCCGGGATTCGAACCTACGTTAGCAGGCTCTGCACAGATGTCAAAGCAGCGCTCTACTCACGGTGCCACTTGACTGGCTGCATTGTAGCTTTCACAGAAGGGAACTATCGGTTTGTCATTGTAATTGATTATTTATAATGCACTTAATACCCAGAGCTTTCTAAGCACAGACCCGGGGATCGAACCTGTGTTCCAGCACATTGCCCCTGAGCTACCCTCACAAGACAATTTGCACATAGAGTCTGCCCCCCGCCCCATGAAGATAGTCCAGCACTGAACTAGAGAACCAACAGCAACCCCAGACTCCTGTTTCACGTCATCAGTGAAGGTGAAGCTGGGTCTCACTACGTCACAGTGAGCAAGGGGTCCACAGCAACATTTCCCTTACGCATGGTGGAACCCCAAGTGTCCAAAATTGGCCATTTTAATAATTGATATCATGATATTTACATATTATGACAATGTAAACATGTTTCCGTGTCCACTTTCATGATTCACTCTAAACAAGAATGTATAACATGTTCTGGTTGCACGTCGCTGATTGGTCCTTTCGCATATTTTGTGTATTCCTCTTTTTCTGGTTATGTCATGCATGTTTCTGGTCCATTCCCACTTTTTAGTCATGTCTAATTCTTTTTTTAATGGTGCTTTACTCTCTGGTAATACACCATCCGCTGTTCACACCTCATGGTCCCAAACACTTGAATCATGTCTGATTGTAGGGTGAGGTCATGTCTGACTTTCTGGTCATTCCCCACTTTCTGATCATGTCCCCCACTCTGGCCATCTCTCCCACTATTGTAATTGCCCTTTTTCTTGTCAGGTCTTACTGTTTTGATCATGCCTCACTTTCCCTTCATCCCTTACCTTCTGGTTTTGAATCATTTCATAGGCCATTGCATGGATTTCTTGGCATTACTCACATCATTCTAGCTATGCATCCTTTTCTGTCACCCGCCGCTTGCTGATAATGCTTCCGTTTCTGCTCATTGATTTGTCTTCATCCCATCATGTGGGGAAGAAGAAACACATCAGCAGCCAAACCAGGCACCAGAGGAAGGGTGCTGTGTGGTAAGGAAGTGGCTGCATTGTCATTGGACACACGGGGCCTTATTCACAACGCGCTTTTCAATGGGTACATCCCATTGAAACCGCTTTGTGAATCAGGCCCTCTGAAGTGAAATTGAAAAACCTTTTAAAAAATGAAGATGTTTTGAAAAATGCAAAACTCACAAATACACAGCATTTTGGAAATAAGTGACTCTCGCTGTCCAGTAAATGTGCATGGTGTGTGGCAGTGAAGCACGCATCAATAAATTCCACTATCTTTAGGGATTGTATACCTCTGCAAAACCGTGCTGATTATTTGTAAAATGTGTTAATTATCCGATAATGCCAACGTTCTGATCATGCTTCACTTTTGGCTATGCATAATTTCTGATAATTGATTTTGACAAAGACTCCTTTTTTGTTCTTGCCTCACTTTTTGGACCCTGTTTATTTGCTAGAGAGCCCCCACTTTCCAGTCAAGTCGACATATCTGACATTGCCTCCTTTTGTGGTCACCGCTAAGTTTCTGGCCATGACTGCCTTTGAGATTTTGCCTGATTTTTATGTCCTGCCTCATTTTCCGGCATGACCCACTTTCTAACAATTCTCCAGTGTCCATCTTTTCTTCATGTTATGGCCATTCCTTAGTTTCTGAGCACGCCACGTTTTCTGGTAATAGCTCACTTTCTGGCCATGGCTATCTTTCTGTTCGTCCCTTTATGCATGTATTGTATGTAGTTCGTTTTTTTACAGTTTGAGCCTGTTTGGAAAGCATCAGTGCACAATTGAAAGTGGTGACAGGCACATTCCTTAATTTTCTAGTTCTGTGCCAGTTTTCTTACTGTGCCCCCTTTTTGGGTTTGGCGTATTTGGTGGCAGGCTAGCTCCACCTAATGCCAAAACATTGGTACTGTAAGAGAGAAAGGGGAGTTGGGGAGCAGTTTCCCATTGGCATGGCAACTGGCAGATGGTTACGGGGTGAAATGGCCGAAGTACCGGTCAGGTCTTGATTTGTTTCCAGGAGTGTTGTGCTTCCGCCATTTCATACCGTAAGCATCAAAAGCTGGCATCCCAGCAGCTGAAGGATCACTGTTGACAACCCAACCCCCCAACATTTCATGCTGAGCCACTGCCAATGCGTTCAGGAAATTCTAAATATATTCTTTCCTTTATATTTTACTTGGAAGGGTGGCAACATCGATCATACAGGTGTGTGTTGTCCCATACATTATGGAGAGTTTGGCCGATTCTGCGTCCCAGTAAAATATACCCTCGCTCACGTGGATAGTTAAAAAAGCCCCAAGGCCGGATTCTTTCGCTGTGTTGGTGCAATGAGGAAGGCGGTCTCAAGCTAATGCAGAGAAACCCACCATGACAACTGGCGGTAGCAGTGAGCTGGGCTGTCCTCACCAGCCAAGGACAGTGATTGCATGCCTGCACACCTCTGGGTCACCATGAGGAAGGCGGCCTCAAGCGAATGCAGAGAAAACCACCATGACAACTGGCGGTAGCAGTGAGCTGGGCAGTCCTCACCAGCCAAGGACAGTGATTGCATGCCTGCACACCTCTGGGTCACCATGAGGAAGGCGGTCTCAAGCTCATGCAGGGAAACCCACCATGACAACTGGCGGTAGCAGTGAGCTGGGCTGTCCTCACCAGCCAAGGACAGTGATTGCATGCCTGCACACCTCTGGGTCACCATGAGGGAGGCGGTCTCAAGCTAATGCAGAGAAACCCACCATGACAACTGGCGGTAGCAGTGAGCTGGGCTGTCCTCACCAGCCAAGGACAGTGATTGCATGCCTGCACACCTCTGGGTCACCATGAGGAAGGCGGCCTCAAGCGAATGCAGAGAAAACCACCATGACAACTGGCAGTAGCAGCAAGCTGGGCTGTCCTCACCAGCCAATTGCATGCCTGCACACCTCTGGGTCACCATGAGGAAGGCGGTCTCAAGCTAATGCAGAGAAACCCACCATGACAACTGGCGGTAGCAGTGAGCTGGGCTGTCCTCACCAGCCAAGGACAGTGATTGCATGCCTGCACACCTCTGGGTCACCATGAGGAAGGCGGCTTCAAGCGAATGCAGAGAAAACCACCATGACAACTGGCGGTAGCAGTGAGCTGGGCTGTCCTCACCAGCCAAGGACAGTGATTGCATGCCTGCACACCTCTGGGTCACCATGAGGAAGGTGGCCTCAAGCGAATGCAGAGAAACCCACCATGACAACTGGCGGTAGCAGTGAGCTGGGCTGTCCTCACCAGCCAAGGACAGTGATTGCATGCCTGCACACCTCTGGGTCACCATGAGGAAGGCGGTCTCAAGCGAATGCAGAGAAAACCACCATGACAACTGGCAGTAGCAGCGAGCTGGGCTGTCCTCACCAGCCAATTGCATGCCTGCACAACTCTGGGTCACCATGAGGAAGGTGGTCTCAAGCTAATGCAGAGAAACCCACCATGACAACTGGCGGTAGCAGTGAGCTGGGCTGTCCTCACCAGCCAAGGACAGTGATTGCATGCCTGCACACCTCTGGGTCACCATGAGGAAGGCGGCCTCAAGCGAATGCAGAGAAAACCACCATGACAACTGGCAGTAGCAGCGAGCTGGGCTGTCCTCACCAGCCAATTGCATGCCTGCACACCTCTGGGTCACCATGAGGAAGGCGGTCTCAAGCTAATGCAGAGAAACCCACCATGACAGCTGGCAGTAGCAGCGAGCTGGGCTGTCCTCACCAGCCAAGGACAGTGATTGCATGCCTGCACACCTCTGGGTCACCATGAGGAAGGCGGTCTCAAGCTAATGCAGAGAAACCCACCATGACAACTGGCGGTAGCAGTGAGCTGGGCTGTCCTCACCAGCCAAGGACAGTGATTGCATGCCTGCACACCTCTGGGTCACCATGAGGAAGGCGGCCTCAAGCGAATGCAGAGAAAACCACCATGACAACTGGCGGTAGCAGTGAGCTGGGCAGTCCTCACCAGCCAAGGACAGTGATTGCATGCCTGCACACCTCTGGGTCACCATGAGGAAGGCGGCCTCAAGCGAATGCAGAGAAACCCACCATGACAACTGGCGGTAGCAGTGAGCTGGGCTGTCCTCACCAGCCAAGGACAGTGATTGCATGCCTGCACACCTCTGGGTCACCATGAGGGAGGCGGTCTCAAGCTAATGCAGAGAAACCCACCATGACAACTGGCGGTAGCAGTGAGCTGGGCTGTCCTCACCAGCCAAGGACAGTGATTGCATGCCTGCACACCTCTGGGTCACCATGAGGAAGGCGGCCTCAAGCGAATGCAGAGAAAACCACCATGACAACTGGCAGTAGCAGCGAGCTGGGCTGTCCTCACCAGCCAATTGCATGCCTGCACACCTCTGGGTCACCATGAGGAAGGCGGTCTCAAGCTAATGCAGAGAAACCCACCATGACAACTGGCGGTAGCAGTGAGCTGGGCAGTCCTCACCAGCCAAGGACAGTGATTGCATGCCTGCACACCTCTGGGTCACCATGAGGAAGGCGGCCTCAAGCGAATGCAGAGAAACCCACCATGACAACTGGCGGTAGCAGTGAGCTGGGCTGTCCTCACCAGCCAAGGACAGTGATTGCATGCCTGCACACCTCTGGGTCACCATGAGGGAGGCGGTCTCAAGCTAATGCAGAGAAACCCACCATGACAACTGGCGGTAGCAGTGAGCTGGGCTGTCCTCACCAGCCAAGGACAGTGATTGCATGCCTGCACACCTCTGGGTCACCATGAGGAAGGCGGCCTCAAGCGAATGCAGAGAAAACCACCATGACAACTGGCAGTAGCAGCGAGCTGGGCTGTCCTCACCAGCCAATTGCATGCCTGCACACCTCTGGGTCACCATGAGGAAGGCGGTCTCAAGCTAATGCAGAGAAACCCACCATGACAACTGGCGGTAGCAGTGAGCTGGGCAGTCCTCACCAGCCAAGGACAGTGATTGCATGCCTGCACACCTCTGGGTCACCATGAGGAAGGCGGTCTCAAGCTAATGCAGAGAAACCCACCATGACAACTGGCGGTAGCAGTGAGCTGGGCTGTCCTCACCAGCCAAGGACAGTGATTGCATGCCTGCACACCTCTGGGTCACCATGAGGAAGGCGGCCTCAAGCGAATGCAGAGAAAACCACCATGACAACTGGCGGTAGCAGTGAGCTGGGCAGTCCTCACCAGCCAAGGACAGTGATTGCATGCCTGCACACCTCTGGGTCACCATGAGGAAGGCGGCCTCAAGCGAATGCAGAGAATACCACCATGACAACTGGCGGTAGCAGTGAGCTGGGCTGTCCTCACCAGCCAAGGACAGTGATTGCATGCCTGCACACCTCTGGGTCACCATGAGGAAGGCGGCCTCAAGCGAATGCAGAGAAAACCACCATGACAACTGGCGGTAGCAGTGAGCTGGGCTGTCCTCACCAGCCAAGGACAGTGATTGCATGCCTGCACACCTCTGGATCACCATGAGGAAGGCGGTCTCAAGCGAATGCAGAGAAAACCACCATGACAACTGGCGGTAGCAGTGAGCTGGGCTGTCCTCACCAGCCAAGGACAGTGATTGCATGCCTGCACACCTCTGGATCACCATGAGGAAGGCGGTCTCAAGCTAATGCAGAGAAACCCACCATGACAACTGGCGGTAGCAGCATTAGTGCTAGAATTCTGCTTGGATTTCTCCATAGTGCATTTAAAAACAAGCACATGCAATACAATACATTATGACAAGCAATGCCCATAAATTGATGAAGAGAAATGCCTGCTTAACATTTCTCAAGCACGTATCAAGCAGTTGGGATGATCAAATGACAGTTAGCAATCAATGGTAAGCAATTCTCTTCCGCAAGCCATTCTTGTGTTCTATAGGCTAAGCAATGAGTTAACCATTTAAGAACTGTTCACTGACTGTGCACTTAGCTCATTTGAACTGTTGGTTCCCTGTGCATAGATGAGTTGAGCTTAGTAACTGCATAAATAATGCATATTGGAAGCACTTTTCTTGCTGGATCAATGCTTAAGGAATGCCTCTCATTTGTACTCTCATACTTGTTTAACATAAAGCCCAAATGCATCATTTACCCCCAAGCACTCTGATGCTGCCCTCCGACTCTTAGTGTTGTACATATCAGTTAAAAAATACCCTCCATATCGCCAATGCCACATTTGCAACCGCTGTCATCACTTACATTCCTCCATCTTTTTGTTGTGGCACCCAAAACTACTGTGTTTAAAAAAAAGTGCCATTATTAATTTCCTACAGCAGCTGCTAAAGTTCAGGTTGTGAACTGTTTAGCTTGTTAAGCCGTGTCTCTCAAATAGTGCAGTCACTTAGTGTAGATTTACACCAGAGGTGGGGGAATAGGTGAATTCATGGAACGGGCTGAGCCAGGGTGTGTTGGCTGTAAGAACCGAACACAAACCCATCGACAAAGGACCCATACTTGGCATCCTGACTTGGGACCCACCACAACACAAAACCCATACCTAGAGTCCTGACTCGCCACCCACCACAAGACAAAACCCATACCTAGAGTCCTGACTCGCCACCCACCACAAGACAAAACCCATACCTGGAGTCCTGACTCGCCACCCCCCACAAGACAAAATCCATACCTATCATCCTGACTCGTCACCCACCACAGCACAAAACCCATACCTAGAGTCCTGACTCGCCACCCACCACAAGACAAAACCCATACCTGGAGTCCTGACTCGCCACCCACCACAAGACAAAACCCATACCTGGAGTCCTGACTCGCCACCCACCACAAGACAAAACCCATACCTGGAATCCTGACTCGCCACCCACCACAAGAAAAAACCCATACCTAGCGTCCCGACTCGCCACCCACCACAAGACAAAACCCATACCTGGAGTCCTGACTCGCCACCCACCACAAGACAAAACCCATACCTGGAGTCCTGACTCGCCACCCACCACAAGACAAAACCCATATCTAGCGTCCCGACTCGGCACCCACCACAAGATAAAACCCATACCTAGCGTCCTGACTCGTCACCCACCACAAGACAAAACCCATACCTAGAGTCCTGACTCGCCACCCACCACAAGACAAAACCCATTCCTGGAGTCCTGACTCGCCACCAACCACAAGACAAAACCGATACCTGGAGTCCTGATTCGCCACCCACCACAAGACAAAACCCATACCGGGAGTCCTGACTCGCCACCCACCACAAGACAAAACCCATAACTAGCGTCCCGACTCGCCACCCACCACAAGACAAAACCCATACCTGGAGTCCTGACTCGCACCCACCACAAGACAAAACACATATCTAGCGTCCGGACTCGCCACCCACCACAAGACAAAATCCATACCTAGAGTCCTGACTCGTCACCCACCACAAGACAAAACCTATACCTAGAGTCCTGACTCGCCACCCACCACAAGACAAAACCCATACCTGGAGTCCTGACTCGCCACCAACCACAAGACAAAACCGATACCTGGAGTCCTGACTCGCCACCCACCACAAGACAAAACCCATACCAAGCATCCCGACTCATCACCCACCACAAGACAAAATCCATACCTAGAGTCCTGACTCGCCACCCACCACAAGACAAAACCCATACCTAGCGTTCCGACTCCCCACCCACACCAAGACAAAATCCATACCTAGCGTCCCGACTCGTCACCCACCACAAGACAAAATCCATACCTAGAGTCCTGACTCACCACCCACCACAAGACAAAACCCATACCTGGAGTCCTGACTCGCCACCCACCAAAAGACATAACCCATACCTGGAGTCCTGACTCGCCACCCACCACAAGACAAATCCCATACCTGGAGTCCTGACTCGCCACCCACCACAAGACAAAACCCATACCTAGCGTCCTGACTCGCCACCCACACCAAGACAAAACCCATACCTAGCGTCCCGACTCGTCACCCACCACAAGACAAAATCCATACCTAGAGTCCTGACTCACCACCCACCACAAGACAAAACCCATACCCGGAGTCCTGACTCGCCACCCACCAAAAGACATAACCCATACCTGGAGTCCTGACTCGCCACCCACCACAAGACAAAACCCATGCCTGGAGTCCTGACTCGCCACCCACCACAAGACAAAACCCATACCTAGCGTCCTGACTCGTCATCCACCACAAGACAAAACCCATACCTGGCGTTCTGCCTCACCAGCAACCACAAAAAAAACAGATCTGGTGTCCTGCCTTTTCTAAAGCCCCACAAAAAGAAACGGATACCCGGCATCCTGCTTCCCCACAATTCAAACTCCATACCTGCCGTCCTGCCTCCCCTCACAAACAGAGCACCAGTACTCTGCTTCCTGCCATGCCACCTACCACAACACAGAGCCCCCTCCCTGCCCACCTGCCTCCTTTCCCTTCACAAACACAGAACCCATACTCTGCTTGCTGCCTTGCCACCTACCACAACAGAGAGCCCATGCCTGCTGTCCTGCCTTCCTTCCCACCTCAATACAAAACCCAGGCCTGCCTCCTCAACCCTACCCAAAGGACGAACCCATCACTGCCATCCTGCTTCCCCACAAAACAAACCCATACATGGTGTCCAGCCTCCCTGCACCACACATGAGGTCAGGGGAGGGTGGTGACAGAAAACTTCATGAGATCGGCTTGTACTGTGAGGGCTGGTGTTCAGGGTATCCTTTGGACTCGGGTGCCGCTCTCGGGGCAGACAGCGAACCGCAGGGTTATTTTCTCTGACTAGTGACAGAATGCCTAGTATGGGATTAGAATGGTCCTTGTTTGAAAGTTAGTAACAGACGGCCATCTCCCAGTGACATAGAGCATCCGGTTGTGTGAGGGTGTCCAATAGGCCCATGTAATCCTCATAGAGCTGGTGTCATTGGGCTCCCTGTGAATTTGGCATGACTCTCCTGGTGAATCTTTGTGGTGCAAGCCACAAAATTGCCGAAACCATTGTTACAAAACAGAGAGAGGGGGGGGGGGGAATGGGGTTCTGAACTCAGAACATCTGGTTGGCATAGCAACCAGCAATGCCATGCCATGAAATGGCCAATTCGCTGAAATAAAAACTATCCAAACTTCTCCGCCATACTACACACGGAGATCCCTAACAGGATTTGTTCGAATCTACAGCTTTGCCGGGCCGGGCTTTCCATTTCCCAACTGCATAGTGATTTGCCTTATTGGGCTATTTTGGACTATTTCATGTACAATTGGGATTATTTTTGGACTACTTTCTGCAGCATTCTTTTTTTATTACTCCTGAGACTTCCTCTCTACTAACACCCACCCAACACTTGAGCAATCTCTCTATCCCCATCCCCACACTCTCTGCTCTCACCCACTCCACTCTCCCACTCTCTACCCCCACAGACCCCACCACCATTAGAAGTGCTGGCTGGGTTATGTGTGGGCTATTTTGGGCTACATTTGACAAGTCCTCCTGTGGTTGCTTTGTTGTTCATATTTCCTGCCCCCAAGCAACTAACACCAATGAGCCACCCCAACCCATACATCCACCCCAACCCCCTCTTCCCTCGCACACCCTACCTCCGCTCTCTCTACCCTCACCCACCCTACTACCACTCTCTCTACCCCAACCTACCCTCACACTCACTACCCCACCCACTCACCCTACCCACACTCTCTCTACCACCACCCTACCCCCACCCTCTCTACTCCCACCCACCCACACTACCGCCAGTCTCTCTACCCCCACCCACCCTACCTACACTCTCTCTACCCCCACCCACTCACCCAACCCACACTCTCTACCACCACCAACCAACCCTACCCCCACTTTCTCTTTGCCCCACCCACCCAACCCCCTTTGTGTTCCCCACCCATCTGCCTTACCCCCTCTCTCGCAACACCACCCACCCTACCCCCATTCTCTCTATCCCTACCCAACCACTCTACCCCCACCCACCCTACGCCCACTTGCTCTACCATCCATCTGCCCTACCCCCTCTCTCTGCATCCCCACCCACCGTACCCCCTCTCTCTACTGTCACTCATCCAGCCCTCGCTTTCCTTACTCAACCCTACCTCCTCTCTCATTACCCCCGCCCACCCATTATTCCCTCAGCCACCCCTGCCCCACACCCTTTATTCCCCACCCACCTTACCCCTTCTCCCTATCCCCTCTCACCCTCTATCAATGGCTTCCTCCCTTGCTCTATTCCCCTCTCATTCTATTGCACACCTGCACCCCTTATTGACGCCTCCTTTGAATCTTTGCACTCCCCTCCTTGCAACCCGGTGCCTATAAATGCAAAACGCAAAGAGCAGCGTTAAACGCCAAACCTATTGGCATTACCAATGCTTGCTGCTAATGTCCTTTCTTATGTCCCCTTGAGCCCCCTCTATTTGTACCTCATGGTCTCTTCATGCCTCACCTTCCCACCATGGCCTCCTGCCTCAGCATGCCATAGCATTAGGCCATTTTCCCACTGTGCCACACTCTTTTCCTGTCCCACTAATGTTCACGCATTCCTGTCATGACCACTTCCTGCACATTGAGCAGGAATGATGGGGAGACATCAGTAGCTGAATTTAACCAGCATTGGCAAAGTAAACGGTTTTGTTTTTTGTGTAAGCCTGGAGTAGGCATTTGCCAAGCCTTGGCATAACGGATATGACCTGGTCATAAAACGGAGACAGCTGTAAAACGGTTTGAGTACCTGGGAATATAACAGCCTTGGCTGGCAAATGCCAAATGCAAGGTCTCGTCACAAGCACCTGTGCACTTCACTTGCATGCAGACAGTTTGCGTATAAGTGGTTCAGTAAGGAGCAACGTGTATAGCGTTCTTTCATCGACGGGTGTAATTTCGATGTGTTTTTTACGAGTAAATGTTTCTGAAAAAACTCATAGAAAGATATGGGGGATTGGGAAAGTATATATAAAGCGTGGTTTGTTTGGGAGTAGGTAAAACAAAAATGGGGGGAAACTCCCTCAAAAATAAAAAATAAATCAATTTCGATGAGTTGTTTCGGTAGAAAATACTCGGAAAAAACCCATTGAAATGACACCCCTCAATTAAATGACATTGAACCGGAGCAAAGGTGTTTTTTTCTCGTTGATTTATTCAGTATGTATGCACAATGGGCCGACATCCATGAAACACTTTTTTTTATGATTTTGACAACAGTACATCTAAAGCAAGTCACTTGAAATGGCTCTTTTGTAACCTTTTCGATGTATAATGTGTACATGCATCCTTGACCCCAAACTTAAGGGAATTGATTTACTGCACCCAACACCTTCTTTCTCAGTTCACCCGTTTTTTGAGTCAGGTGACATTTATGTATTTTTTATATCACTGTTATAATTGTCCCGACGCGTTGGCGGATGCCGCGCGCCTTTGTGAATAATGTCCATGGTATTACTGGGCCCCCTTTCCTGATGAATGGGAGGGTCAGGGGTGTGTCCTCGTTGTGTTCCATGTTAAATACGCAAACTATTCCTTTGTTTCCGCAGGTTATATGTGCACCCCGATTCCCCATTCACGGGAGAGCAGTTGCTCAAGCAGATGGTGTCCTTCGAAAAAGTGAAGCTCACCAACAACGAGCTGGACCAGCATGGGCATGTACGTATTGAATGAGCCAAATGCAACAAGCAACACTCGAAGCATTGTCAACTTTACAACATAGGTTCACCGAGCGTTTTCCAATGGGGTTGTGCCATTATAAAACACTTGTGTGAATGAACCCTTACTGTAGGGGAAACCTACCTAATCACGTGTTATTTTGTGATCATGCATATAAAAGAAAACATAGAAACGATTGTGTAGCATTCACAACAAACAGTGCCTGATTTACAAAAATCTTTTCAATAGGACTTCTGCATGCTAATTTTTCTAAATCAGCCCCTTAGATGTCCTTTTATGTGTGATGGGGTGTTTACTGAGCCACATTTCTGACAATCGATCTTGTGAAGTGTGCACTACCTTGGCTGAGTAACATTATCTCATCTAGCATCAGTACGGCAATCCAACAAATAGTGAAGTCCCGTCCGGGTCTCTGAATGTTTTAATAATGTGCACTCATCCCCTCTTCTGGTGTCCTACCTGTGAATGTACATTCTAACCTCATTTAAATGGAAGGAGCCAATGTTGTCGCAACACATTCAAGGCGGCTCTGTTACATATTGGAGCCAACAAGGCCGAGATTGGATTTATGTGGGAGGATAGCTCGGGGGCAACAATCTCAAAGACGACACGGAGCAACACAGGTTTTATCTCTGGGTCCGCGCTTAGAAACCTCTGGTATTAAGCGCTTTATAAATAATCTATCGTATCATATAATAAACGCAGTTCCATGTGTTAATATCCCCACAAAAATATCGCCATATTTTTCCGGTGATATTACGGCATGGAACCTGTGGTGGAAACCCCTGCATTATTTTTAAAGGAGTGGGGGACACCCCTGCAACCCCCACTCCCAAAAACCCCCAAAATGATCCCCCCAAAAATATTGCCTATGGCCGTTCCAGACGACCATATAGATAGTGATATTTTTGGTGGGGATAATATGTAGTGATACCATAAACGCAGACAAGGCGCCTGATTTACAAAGCATTTTTAGATGGGATTTTCCATTTTACAAAAGGCTTTTGTAAATCAGGCATAAGAAGGTGTAGTAATATTATATCCTAAGGGTCTCAGATGCATAGTAGCACTGCACAGCAGCGGCCACCTTTTGGGCTATTAATGTATGCATGACACTCATGCAGCACTAATCGAATATGAGGAGCACTTTGTCATTCCAAAGTAACAATGATTTCAATAATCTCTCGATATCAGGGCTCAAGTCGAGGTTAGACATGGGTGGGTGGAGTCCTCCCACTTTTTTCAGAGGGCACGTTGATATGCTAATTTCTGATGATGCCACATTCAATTAGTATGTTAATGAGCCCCCCACTTAGTTTTTAGGACTTGACCCTTGCCCGACATTTAGCAGTTTACCAAAGTAAAGCAACTACAGTGCATATATTATCGAAAGTCCCTTACTCTATTACATGAAAGCAGGGTAGAAAACACACCACGAGGGCGGGGACAGGGCGGCACGCTGTTACTAACAGGAAGGAAGCCAATACAATGTTGCCTATTTTATGTAGCTATTTGTAAACAAATGTAACAATATATCCCCATAAACAGAGGCTATATCAAACTATCATTTGCTGCTTACATTTTGCTGTTAAAATAAACCTTTTCCTCAGCTGATACACACAGCATTTCTGACCTCCACACTCCCAAACTATTTTTTACCAATTTGTTTATTATCAAATGAACATTTATGACTTTCATTGATTAAACATCTGTAAGTGTGCATCTGCGTCCCAGAGTTCATCAGTCACAATCTTCACGGTATGCCGTAATAGGCAGATTCACATCTTGAGTCCTCACTCACAGATCTCGACTCATTCATGAAGGGCTCTTTGCACAGCTGGATCCAGCTTTTCCTCTGAATGTGCCCTAGCAGGGCCCATGATCTAAAAACATTCAAAAGGCAAAGGAAACACATTTTTAATTTAAACCTCTGAGTGGTGCTTGAGCATCACTTATGAGATGAAACTATTTCATTGGCGGAGCAGGACATTTCGGCAGCGCCAGTTCGGCGTGGGCCGATTTGGCGCAGACAATTGGCCGCAAAACCTTTTTTGGCGTGCCCAGTTTGGCATTTTTTTTTAAAAAAGGGATTGCTGCCGTTTGAACCCAGCTAGCTGGACTGCAAGACCGAATATATAACCACAAAGACGTAGGATCTTAGTGTGTACATAAGCAAAATATATATATATATATATATATATATATATATATATATATATATATATATATATATATATATATATATATATCATCCCAGGTCATGTTTCAGAAAAAGGAAAGCATAGCATCCAGAATGACTTGAGTTAATGTATGTAGCTTGTGCATATGAAAATTAAAATAGTGATATTGTCCCACACAAACATGCAGGCACCAAAAGATCTCAGTGCCAAAATGGGTCTTGCAGCCATAAGTCCATGCCAAACTCGCCTGCGTTCAATGGTTGCATTGAAATGGGGTGTACAGTTTCATTGGGGTACAGAGAGGAGGGGCATGTGATATGAAGAGAAACATACAGCTTATACAAATTTGGGACAATGCATATGGCAATTATTACTTCACCCACACTTTTGCTTTCAAATAAACAAAGGGTGATTTAACGGTTTGCTTTTCAAGACCCCCCCTACTTTGGTCTAGGGTAGGGAAGTCTGACAGAAAAATTAGGATGTTTGAAGAATTGTGGATTTCAGACCCCCTCCACTGAAAGCCTGTTGGGCAAGGTTGGACAAAAAGATTGGACTGATTTATGAACAAACAACCCTCTTCCTTAAAGAAGTCAGGGTCAACAGAACAAAAATGATTACCCAATTAAATATTAGGCTATAGTTTTTCTGCGCACACTGGGAATGAGCTTTGTTAATTTTGAATTTTAACAAAATCATCCGTAGTATTGTGCCAAAGGGAATTCATTAAGTGAATATTTTAAGTTTAATAGGCTATGTATACACAGTTTTCTCCACTCTCCCACCCACGATACAGGAAAAGGATTTAAGGCCTGTAGATTCCCCCATCTTTTGGTTTCACATAGCTCAGTTCTACTTACATAAGAAGCCTCTGTTTAAAGTTGAGGAATGCCAGCTGCATGTCAGGACCCACTGGAAAGATAGGGCAAGGGTCTGGTCATTCCACTCTCAAGGATGGCCTCCCGCTCTCCACCATAGGACCCAGTCAGCTTTTTGGCCTTCCTAGAAATAGACAGCTCCACTCAGATGCACTCTCAGCAATATACTCTGGTGTTTCCTTGCAGCTGTCAGATGGTAAGTTTCAGCAGCCCTCTTGATGGTAGATTTCAGCAGCTCTGTCCCTTAATCCCAGTGCATTCCCCCTTATATAGCAGCAATGACACCTTCAAGTTTACAGTCTTGGGGAGTGCCCTGCAAGAGCTCTCACAAATAGGATTGGACAGTTACCCTGCTCTCTCCTCCCTACTCCAGCCCAGCTCTACGGATTGGTTTAGAAGTCTGGAGCAGACATATGGCAACTTCCATTTGCAATCCCCATTTGTTCTCATGTCAAATTTTGGCAAACATCTAGTTATGTGGCAACACTACATAATCTCACTCACAACTGACATAATATATATAGTTTCTGATTCAGCTAAACATGGGGAATTAAATAAGATGACAGCCAGGTCCATACTTTTTTGCATGACCGTGTGGCAATTGACTGCCATTTTCACAAAAGCATAATCGTTAGAAAAATGCAATGTATTTCTCATATTCCTAATTTCACCATCCACCCATTTACCAACTCTCACAGTTGGAACATTTTCAGATCTGCCAGAAACCCATTTTAGATGGCCATTTCAGTTCCCTGAGTTATAGGTGCATTAATTTTATATCTTCAACATCGCCTGGAGATTTCCTACAAATTGACACATAAATAAAGAAAATCTGACTCATGGTTGCTGGGAAAAAGGCCTAAATTATAATAGTCCTTTTAAATTAAGTGTACATCTGTATGTTCAGCAAATGGGAGCTCTGCTTCATCCAGCCAATTATCTCTCTGGTCCGGCCTGTGACCAGAGTTTTTTATGAGTCTCTTTGAAGTTGGAGTTTCAGCCTCCCTTAATTGTATTGTCTTCACAGACCCCCTCTACATTTTGGTCATGCACCAGCCAGGGCCATTTGTCTCTGCACATAGCCCAGCCTTCAGGGACAATAACTTTCAGACAGGCCACATCTTATTGGAGTTGTAAACACTAGGATGCCAGCCTTCCAGTGGGGGAGTTCTTTGTGACATGTGTCCTACAGAAAGCTTTTCATGAAAACAAAGTGGCTTTTCTTTTCAAATGTCTGCTGGTATTTTGCATGCGAAACATAATATACATTACCTTTTGTGAACACGAACCATGTCTTTTTCCCTGACATGTTTATGTTAGATGGGGTACATTTTTCACATTTAATGGCAAAAACACGTACAAAGCCAATTTTGTGACAGTGTTTAAAAATCCTGTTTTTCATGTGAAAGGGACCTTTGAATTACCCTTCCATTGTGAATTAAAAGGCTGCTTTTCCTTGGGTAATGACAGGTAGGCCTTTTTCACATGGCCCTTCAGTTTTCTTCTGCAAACACACATGCAAAGCCATTTGTGTGACATTGTTAAAAAATCCTACTTTTCATGTGAAAGGGACCTTCCGTTTGGGGCCTTTCATTGCACCACACATTTCCCTTGTTTTTCCAATGCTGATGTGAATGTCCCAAGGGTTTTTGCATTGGTCACTTACTTTTTCTTTTGTTACTGCTGAACAGGGGCGACGAGTACATGGGTGCTCTGGGCCCTGGGACAGCCCCTATACTTAGAATGGGATTTTTTAAATTATTTCCTTACTGATGGTATATGTATGTGCTTTTCACCAATCAAGCCAAATCAGCGCTGTCTTACAAAGGGACACAGAGAAATAACAAATACAATATTTAAAATGTACAAGCACTGATTCAAATGCGTTATGCTAAAATTACCATTTTGTGTGAATTGGAGGTAGTTCTGCTCACTCTGCGCTAACCGTTAGAGTATTTAGGTAGTGTGGGCTTTCGCATGAATTGGATTGTGTACCTGAGTACGGCGCACGTACCACACCATGTTAAAAATTAATGTAATAAAGTGCCTTCTCTAGTTCTGTAATATGTATAAACGTCCTCAAACATCCTCAAATCTGGTGAACACCCTAGTCTTTTAGCTGCGCAAAAAGGCAGAGAAAACATATAAGCAGTAGCATAAAGCCACTGTCATGAATTGGAAATGTGTTTGTCTTGCTCTCACATGAATGGTGGGTGCCTTTCTTCACCCATGTACCGGATGACCAACCACATACTTTCCCTCCCTCTAAAAATGACCAGAAATTAAATGTGAATGTTAACTGCAAAAAAGTAGCAAAATATGCACAGCGAAAAGCAGAATTGCCAAAAGTCTACATTTTACAACGTGCAGCAAGCGTTGGGGGTTACTCAGGGTAAGGCTGCACACTATGATGGTTTCTTAGGTACTGCACTCAAGGGGAAAATGGGAAGGAGAGATGGCATCAGGGTAATTTTTGCTGTCACTCTCCACGAATCAATAAAAAGATTATGACAGTATTTTCCCTAGGTACACTTTCAGATGGTTCCAACACATAAGTGAAATAGATCCACCTCTCTGTATAAAACATAGGGCACAATCAGCACCACCATCCAGAATGACCCACAATAATATGTATTTGAAGTGGTACATGTATTTAAGTGTTGGCAAACCTTGCCGTGCTCAAGCCATCACAGTACATCTGACTGCACCATGTGTTCTTAGTCCAAAGGAAACCCAGTGGTTCAAGTCAATGCAGAGTCAGCCCCTCCAGGCCACGTTCTGTTGAACCATGGGCTTCCACAAATGGAGAAATCTACCAGGCAATAACTCCAGGCAATAACTCTTCCCTAACAACCCTGCCTGGATGCCTCTAGTTGATGTTGACCGTGATCTGTCACAACCAGGGCCCGCCAGTAGATGCTCCAATGTTTGCTATGCCCTTCTCTCATTTAACCCATATTCCTCGTATTCTGTCGAGGATCTCAATTTCCAATGTCATTTCATGGGTCTGCTTTGGTTCATACAGTTGTTGTTTATTTGTTGTTGTTTCATTAACTGTTGTTTGCTTGTTCTATTGGCCATGATTGCTGATCAATTGGTAATCTTGCAGTCCTCCCCTTTGCAGATCATCCTGAACTCCATGCATAAGTACCAGCCCAGGGTACACATCATTAAAAAGAAGGACCACACCGCCTCTCTTCTCAATCTAAAATCAGAAGAATTCCGGACATTTATCTTTCCTGAGACAGTTTTCACAGCCGTCACAGCTTATCAAAACCAGCTGGTAAGTAGTCTCTGTGGTTCAGTGTAATGGTTACACACAGTCCAAAGACACACTTGTCCACCTGTTCATTCTGTGTCATGACATGTTTTACTTGTTTGCTAAGCCCACCTTGGACTTCATGGACATCAGTCTATGATTTGTGGATAATATATGGCACAGGTTCAAGTGGTGTTGAAGAGAATATAATACAGTTGAATTGTTAAGCACATGACATATAAGCACATATCGTGAGCATTCCACTTTGTTGTTAGCTGAAGTCTTAACGAAAACACATTTCCCCCCTGTAAGTTAAACAAGTAATATTATAACTTATCATAAGAATGCTGGACGTGGCTCAAGTCAGTAACCAGTAGAGTGCAAGTTGGTTGTCATACATTCAAGTGCTTTAAATGACATGGAGAATTACCTGCACTGGCATGTCATATGCCACTTCATTTGCTTATGCCCTCCCTGCCTTTTCTGGCTTGTATCTGCCTTGTGGGGAACATGAGCTGTGCTCTCAGTGCAGTCGCTACTGGACAGCTGCTCTGAGCTTGCTTTCTGGTATGCAGGAGCTTGAGGTTCTGCCTGTGGCAAGGGCCATGCTGGATTGCTGTGTGGGGTGCACTAGATGTTCCCATTCCTGGGGTAGGGGCTTAACCAGTGTGTGGGTGTTTGAGGCTGAGCTGTGTGTATGTGGCTGTGTGGGCCTGTGGTGATGGGCCTGGGAGAGATCCAGTGAGCAGGGGCTCAGTCTCCCGCTGCGCTTGTAGCGTGCGGTCAAACACGCTGAACTGGCTCGTCCTGGTTAATTGGGGCTCAGGCTCACACTGGAGCCACACAGCGTCGAGCTGGAGCAGCAAAATGTGCACAGGCATCCTTAGCCTTTTATATGCATCTGGGATCCTTGGAGCAATGTCAAATATATATTGCTTCCTCAGTGTCCTTGATTTCCACAAGATGCCCAAATGCACACTGTGCTATTAGGTTTATGGCTGACATTTGAAGACTAAAGTATCGTTCCCACCTGTCCAACCCATATACCCTTTTGCCCTCACTATTGGTTTCCAGCCTAAGGACCTTTTTGAATTTCTATTAATAAGTGGTCACAACGGCACAAAGACAGTGGGCCTGATTTACTAAGCGTTACCCATTGAAAAACCCGCTTGTAAATTAGGTTCAGAGAGAGAGAGAGAGAAAGAGAGAGGGGGAGAGAGAGAGAGAGAGAGAGAGAGAGAGAGAGAGAGAGAAAGAGAGGTTGCCCTTCCCACCACCTCTCACCTCAGCCAGGTGTGTAATGTCCAGCCTCAAATCGCAAATGAGATATGGAGGAGGGTGCAACTTAAATGGTGGGGGGTGTCTCATGATGCATTTTTAAAAATGCACTTCACCAAACATATTAGAAAGAGCATCCATGCCACAAGCAGCATCATTTATGGTAAAAAAAAAACACTAAACACCAATATGTACTTTTTGGGTAAGGGTTCCCTGCCTTTATGTACCAGTGAAACATTTGCATCTTATGTTTAATCGATGCTGAACCCTAGGGCTTTAGGGCTTTAAAATAACACATGCTGACTGTGTGTTTCGCCAACCTTCTTATTTATGTATGTGCGTGTATGGGTGTGTGCGTGTGTCTGTGTGTGTGCGCGTGTGCGCGCGTGCATGCTTATATATGCTGCTGTAAGCGTGCTTGTGTGCGCATGCTGTCAAATCGTTTGCACATCCGCCATGTTTATGTCATTATTGGGGCCATAAAAAGCCACGAATGCGTCTCATTCGATTCACTGCTTCTGCTAAATACATTTATGTTTGTTATTCGATAAACGCTAAATACATTACACTTTCAACAAACTATCTCGTATTTTCAAATTGAAAGGTCATGCGTCCATCGAAGCAGTCAAACCACTGCGTGTAGGTGGAATAGTAGGTCACGCTCCACGTTTGCCATGCTCCTGAACAAAGGTTGCCTCCATTTTCGAGAGACAGTCTCTTGGGATAATGGCTGTCTGAGTGGTGACATCATAGGCACCCATGGGCCCTCTAACTAGGAGACAAGTATGGTCTGCAGCTGTGTCATGGGCACTTGTTCTCACATTGCTAGGATCACTAACAGCAAGCATTTTGCAATTGATTGTATCAAGAATGGCAATCACTTTTATAGTCAGCTCTACAAACTGAGATGCCTTTTGCCATTACATCCACAGTAGGAGGTAAGATTTAGCTGCAATTTGAATCAGTGAGATACTAATTACATAAATGCAATAAGCCAACAGGTCATGATTTCAATGCAAAATACAGAAATCACCCACCTTCTAACTGATGGGTGAAATAACTATTTGACATTGAAAGTGTTGTGTATGTGTACGTATAATGGGTATAGTCAAAATTAAGGTATTTTAAATGAAGACAGTAAAAAACCTAAATACATCATATAATTTTTCAGTAAAAAGAATAAATGATGTCCACATATGTGTATTGTGCTTTAAATATGTGTTATGGATTTAGAAGTATGGGGTTACCAACTCAACAGAGCAGTCACCTCTACATTCTTATGTACCAATTTCCATCTTTGGTAAGCTTTCCAAACATGAGTCTCACCCCCAACGCCCCACTGACCGGTCAAAGACCCTTCGAACCCTGCTCAATCTACCTCACCTTTTCTAAACCATATTGCCCCTGGCAAGAGGTGCTTTTCTGTTTGTTTGGATCATTGTTGCTATTATTTTGAGCAAACCTGTGTGCAGTTATGTAAATAGTGCACCAACATATTGTATCATCCTCAGTTCATTTCTGGAGCTGCACTGATGTCGCAGAGGCACAAAGCATTGGCTACCTCAGCCTCTCAAAGTGAGGTTGATGACCACTATTCTACTCCTACAAGACACACTTATTGAACATCTAATTATGTGTTAGAACTCCCAGCAGAGTTGAATCAGATGATCCATCTTGCTACCATGCAAAGGGCATATATTACCAAAATCTGCACACGGCCACTGATTGAACTTGTAATAAACAGTGATGCCTAGGTATAATATTTCATGACACATTGGTGGGCATGCAGAGTGGTAGCCAGGGTGCCAATAATTGGATGTGCACTGGAGAAAATCAGAATATGCTCATGAACATCTCATAGTTGCACCGGATACCTTATGCTTGATTCCCAAAACTGGGAACTGGAGCAAACCTGGGGGAACATGGTCCCCATGGTGGTCTTGTCTATCAGTGGGTCTTCAAATGTGTGCCTTGCAATCACTGGTAGTTTTGGTTCTTCCACTCTCAAATGTGATGCAGGCATTCAGTTATTGTGGTCTGTTGTGCCGTGTCCTTTTCACGGAGAAGGGGATCTGGATGTCATGAGTGTGCCTTTGGGCTGCAGCTGATGGAGTGAGATGATGATATTCATCAGAGGTTGCATATACATGTTCAATCGTTGGCTTCTGCAGGGCAGATTTTCAGCCCTGCCCCTGGTTACATTTTATGAAGGCAAAGTTGTCCCAAAGATCATCGATGGTATTGAAGTATGCACTTCTGGGCATTAGGGTCCACAGATTATCTAACTGTGTTCCAATGGTGGCCATACGCTACGAGTTGGGTCTAAAGTCCCTCACTGTTATGGCACTACCATTTAAATGTTCAATAACAACAGCAAGAGTGAAGCCTTGGGAGACACTTCATGTGATGTTTTGACTGCCAAATTAGCAAGTCCCATTCAGCCTTCTTGATTGTAGCTTGCAAAGAACATTCACCTTGGTACTGTATCAGATATCCTGGGCCACCTCTCAAAGCAGTCAATGAAAATCCCATTGCCTACTAGGTCACACACAGTGGATATGTCGACCGGAGCCAACACTGAAGATATATCTGAATATAGTGTGGTGACAAGGTCTTCCCTAATGTCAGTCAGCTTTAAAGCATGCGGCTTGTCAAAAAGACTGCTGTTTGTTGCCACAATTCTTTGCAGCTAGTGGATGATTTTAGGGGCAAAGAGGTGTGTAGCAGTTGCCAGATGTTTGAGGGCAGTCCATTGATATTCTTCTTAAAGTAGGGGTCTGCAACCTGTGCCTCTCCAGATGTTTTGGTCTATGACTCCTCCCACAATCACACACCATTGATTTTGTTGGCTAGGAATAATGGGACATGTAGTACAAAATACCTGGAGAGCCAACTGTTGCAGATCTCTGCTTTAACGACTTTTGTTGTACAAGATTCCACTGAAGGGCTGGTTGCTTTTGAGGCACGCTAAATTTGATTGAGGCTCTTTGGGGAAATTGGACTCAGAGAGGTTTGTTTGTTTGTTTTTTTATTGATTTTATATGGCGCGCCAAACCCAAAGGTAACAGGGCACTCCAGAGAACAGGAAAACAAGATTACTTAAAAGCTTAGTTGCAGGCACAGTATAGTCATATACTGGAAATACATTATATACATTATATACATTACATCAGTTACATGCTAGTGTCAAGTAAAAGTATATACTAGACATCATAATAACAATAACTCAGCTGAAGAATAAACATATATACAGACAGGTTGGTAGGTATGGATTGGTCCATGGTTAGGCTTGGAGATCATTGGAATGTAGCCATGCAAGTATATTCCGTCTAAAGCTAGAGTAGGATTGGTCTGTTCTGACGTCAAGTGGGAGGGCATTCCAATATTGGGCGGCTTTAACTGGGAAGCTACTGCCGCCTGTTTTTTTTAAATCTAAATGTAGGTATCTGAAGGCAGTAGGAGTTGGCAGTTCTGGTGGGGTGGGTAGAAGTTGTTCTCGCAATTCTTGCTGCTAGGTAAGGGGGGGCTGCATTATTAAGACATTTGAAGGTGAGTGATGCTGTCTTAAGTGAGATTCTGTCACAGATTTTGAGCCATTTGTGTTTTCGTCTTGTGTTAGAAATGTGTTCTATAGAAGATAAATTGAGGGCAGTTCTAAGGGCGTTATTTTGTAATGTTTGAATTTTGTCAATGATGTATTTGTTAGCTCCCAAATACAAAGCATTGCAATAGTCAAGTTTGGAGAGTATTAGGGCATTGGCAATGATGATGCAGCTGGGTCTTGAACAGTCGCAAGAGAGGGGTGACAAAAGTGCAGGGGGCATGTTAGGATTTTCTTATACGAAAATTACGTATGGCCGAAAATTTCAACCAAGTCTCCCATTCGTTTGCATTACAGTGAACAAGGGCAGCGGGAGCTGCTGGGGTGTCCCCCGAACCCTTGTTCACTGTAATGTGAGCAGGGGTTGCGGGGGTCTCCCAGCTCCTGTCTCAATAAAGTTTAAAAAAAGGAAAAAAAAGAAAAGTGGACCCTGCAGCGCTGGTTCCCATACACGCAAGGGAACCGGCATTGTAGAGGGATGCTGGAGATGGCGCACACAAGGAGATGTGCCGCCCAGAGGTAAGTAAGGGGCTGGGGGGGCAAGGGGATAGTCTGAAATGTGCGGTGGAGAGAAAACCGAAAGTTATTTTCGGTCAAATAACTTTCTTTTTTTTCTTCATCAAACATTTCAACTTGATTTATTCTCGATAATCCAGGGTGGATAGCTACACGAGTAAAGTGAAGGTCTCTGACATGACGGAAGCCTGGACTTTTCACAAATTCGAATCCTGTGGCAAGGCCAACTTTCATCTTTCTGAGGTTAATTAAGCAATATGCCCTGAGCGGCGGGGGCATTACGAACTCAGGTAATGCCCCGGGGTCCATAGTTATAGGCCCGAGCGAAGCGAGGGCCTTAACGAAGGCCCTGAGGCATTACCAGAGTCGGTAATGCCCCTGCCACGTGGGGCATATAGCTATTAGTACCCCAGCCCGCAAAAACTGCATGACCGGGGCACTATGAGCTTTTTTTTTCTCCTGAAACGCTGCAGAATTTCGGGAGAAAAAAAAAAGATGTCAAAGAAAATGTCCGACACGGAAAAGGAAAACGGAGCCCGTTTTCCCTTTCCAAGGCAGCCATCGGGAGTGGACGCGCTGGAAACAGAAGCGTTTCCAGCGCGTCCGCTCCGGAAAAAAGAAAGAAGGTAAGTGCGGTTGGGAGGGCGGGAGGGAAGGTAAGGGGAGAAAAAAAACAAAAAAAATAAATGTACCTGGGTCCTCGGCGGAGGATGATAGAAGCCTCCAGCCGTGTAGAGGCTCGGAGCGAGGATGGCCCCGCTCCGAGTCTCCACACGGCAGGAGGCTGGCATCCTCCCCCACCGGGGACAAAGGATAGAAGGTAAGTGGGCTGGGGGGGCAGTGAGGTGGGAGGAGGGAGGGAGGAAAGAAAAAAGCCAAAGCTTTACCTGAGTCCCCGGCGGGGGGCGAAGGCAGCCTCTCAGCCGTGGGGAGGCTCGGAGCGGGGATGGCCCCGCTTCGAGCATCCTCATTGGCTGAGGAGCTACCACGGCCCCCCCACCGGGGACAAAGGCCATGGAATCTCGACAGAGGGATTCCCGGCCTGGTAATGACTCGGCGAGGGCCAATCAGAATGGCTCTTTCATTCTGATTGCGCCCTCGCGGGTACTAATCATTCAAATACCATTCAAAATGGGGTAATAATACTGACTGGGACAGATTACCGAAACTTTGTACTGGTGCAAGTGCAATTTAGCATGGTATTAGCTCTAGGACAAATGTCGCCCTAGTGTAAAATATATATGCCTTCAATGTATTTTTCCACCAGGACAAAGACCATTTTAGGGTTCATCAGCTTTTTAAGATATGACAGGCATTTACAACTGTGTTATAGAATAATACATCTCTAGAGCCCATCTCTAGGATGCACTGCATAGAAAAACCTTAGTAAACATCTCACTTAGCAACAGTGTTGGACTTGTTCATCCACCAGACAGTAAGAACCAGTTCGGTTCATGGAAAGACCACGAGGAAATGTGCAAATAGTCTCCTTTGCAATTGATTGAATGTATTTTTTCTCCTATGAATACTTTTTTTGAAATCCTGAAACCTGATTGGATTTTTCATGCCTCAGCAGTGAAAACGTTAAGCGATAGTTGCTAATCAGGTTGTTTGATGTGATACCCAAAAAGCAACAAAAAAAATGACAGTGGGGTGTTTTGCTTGTATTTCCAGATAACCAAGCTGAAGATTGACAGCAACCCCTTTGCCAAGGGATTCCGGGACTCCTCCAGACTGACTGATATTGAGAGGTAATGGGAGTCTTGTGTTTACTTACTGTGCTGATTAGATAAAGGGGAGAAGATGTGTTTAGGGCAATATCCCTACAACCCTAGAGAGGTTGTGATTATTAATGATATCTGTTTGTATATAATAGTCGTCTCCCCTTCCTTTTGGCCTCCCATTCTACTGCGCAACAAAAATATATCATCGAATTTCAGTTGGTAAACTTCCATATTAGCAGACAAGCGCTACGAAGATGTTTTTTGGGAGAGCAGCTGTTCCCGAGTTTATAAAGATAGTCCAAGGCTCACTGTAAATAAACCACTACATGTTGTCCATGATGTCTTTTGAGCTCTTATCCACGAGTTAAATACAGAAATCGCTTAATTTACATGGTCGAATGAAAGCACTCAAATCAACTTTTTTTAAATGAACACATTTCTAAAATGGATGGCCAATAAGACCTGCCACATAATTCTGAAAGGGTTACTTTAATCATGTTATTTTTTAGCACTGTATAAACCTAATTTATAAGTAACTTAAAGCCACGTTTAAAGCTCCTGCATAGTGTGTTTCATATACTTATCCAGCTTTTTTTTGTGTCCTGTATGTAAGGTGTATCTGATAATGTCTCACACAATGAAGCAATGTGTTTTTGTTTCATGTTGATGTCTACAAATGCTCTTTCTTACTGCATCGTGCTTTACCTATGTACAAAGGGCAATGTTATCCTGTGACATCGTTTTATCTATGTTACAAATGTTTTTGCATGTTGTATTTTCACTGGATAGAAAGGAGTAATTGTTAGTCTTCAGCGACACACACACACATTCTCCTATTATTAATTACCGAAAAGATATTCACACTACATGATTAGTGTCCCATACAGGTCGTGACATAAAAAAGCCGAAAAAGCAACAGTGCAGCCCTTTATGACTCTGTTCAAGTTTAATTTAAACCTTCATTGAAAACCCAATTCACAATGATCTGAAGTTTCACAATTGCTTCTAGGATTGCAGCCTTGTAGCATCCAAGCGGAAGGCGGGGCTTGTTTGCTAACCGAATGCCAAAATCAATCTGGGCTTTCAGAATGAACAAAATAATAAGGACATAATGGCCAATGAAATTAATGAAATGCACACTAGTGGGGTACCATCCTGTTTCCATGTATTCCTATACTACAACCCCTTCTGGCTCTGAACCCACTCTTCCATCTACCCAACCTCCTCGCAATCTTAGTACCAACAAATGTATGCTTTTTTGAATATGTCTTGATGTCAAAGCATGTTGTGGCTGGTGAATTTTGTAATTGGAAGGGCATACATGTTTTTATGAAATATGTTGAAGCAACCGAGCATAGCGAGTGAGCCCAAACCAACAAGGGAGCATTCGGGGAGGTAGGGAGGTTTCTCGCTGCATGAAAATTTAAATAATTATGGGTTAAAATGGTACTTTTTACAGCACACATTCTGTACAAAATTGGGAGAAAAGCCACACAGTTTGCAATCTGTTTTGTATGTCAGTACATGAAAACATTTAATAAATGCAAGGCACCAACAGTGCACTGGAGCTTTTTCATGATAACATTTCCCACAATATATGCCGATCTAAAAAACTTTTTCATTCTGGTTGTGTACATATTGGCTCATGTAGGCTGCACCAATATATGCAAGTATTACCATACAAGAAATTACTCATGTTGGCTTTGCAACAAAAAATGGCAAGACAGTTAGAAAACATGTCCAGACTGGCTGCAATAATGTAGGCCAGTGTTACCATGTAATACCACTTATCATGCTTGCTTTACCCTTGATGCCCAGTAAAAATGCTAGGCCAGAGGAAGAATGTATATTCAGACCGACTGCACCAATGAAGGCCAATTCAGCAATGTTACAACACTCATCATGCTGGCTTTACCTTCATACCAGTAAAATAATAATAATAATAATTAGGCTTTTATATAGCGCTACAAACCCTCAGGTATCCGAGCGCTGCTTATTATTACCCACGGTGTGTGGTGCTCATTTATCGACCTCGGAAGGATGAAAGGCTGAGTTTGGCCCCGCTGGGATTCGAACCTGCGTTAACAGGCTCTGCACGGGTGTCAAAGCGAGCGCTCTACTCGCTGTGCCACTTGACCGGCTACATGCCATGCTACATTTAAAAAGTATAGCTAGACTGGCTGCACCAAAGTATGCCAGTCTAGGTACATAATAACACACATCATGTTTGTTTTAACCTTGATGCCCAGTAAAAAATACTGCCACAGCATGAAAGTATAGCTAAACTGGCTGCACAGAAATATGCCCGTCTAGCTATGTAAAGGCACTCCCGTTGTTTGCTTTACCCTTGATGTCCAGTACAATATACCATGACATAGTAGGAAATGACAGCTAGGATGACTGCTCCAAAGATTGCCAGTTTAGCTATATAATAGCACTCATCATGTTTGTTTTACCTTTGATTCCCCCTAAGAAATACCATGCCCCACTATGAAAGTATAGCTAGACTGGCTGCACCAAACATGCCAGTCTAACTATGTAATAGCCCTCATCATGTATGCTTTATTCTTGATGCCCACTAAAAAATACCATGCCACAGTAAGAAAGTATAACTAGACTGGCTGCAACAAAGTATGCCAATCTAGCTCTGTAATATCATTCATCACGTTTGCTTTACCCTGGATATCCAGTAAAAATACCATGCAATAGTAAGAGAGTATGGCTAAACTGGCTACATCAAAGTATACCAGTTTAGCTACATAATAGAACTGATTTTTTTTCTGTACCTTTGATTCCCAGTAAGAAATCCATGCTGCCAGCCCTCCCTTAAAATCAGATGCCCCGGCCAGCTCCCCCTTCACACACCAGCACAGGCACACACCCTCATACAGCACACACCCTACACCCTCTCATTCACATGCACTTTCATACAGCACTCAGACAACAACTAACATGCACACATGCATAAAAACAAACACACATTGACACATTGACACATTCATACACACGCACTCACTCAGATATCCCCCTTTGCATGCATGCATACAAACACATTACACAATATACAAATTAAATTAACATCTCACTTACCTCCTGCTCGCACCTCAGCAAAATGTTGCTGCATACAATGAGATATGACCGGATGGTGCCCCAATCAGAGCATGCTGGCTGACAGGATAGGAGAGAAGTCTCCTGTCAGTCAGTGACTACGCTAGTAGTGCAATAATAAGAGGTGGCGGGCAAGACTTCTTACGCCCCAATGGCCACTCATTATGGAGCTCTATGCATTGCAAATAAAAACAAAATGTTGAAATGTAGAAAAGTATTAGGAAAAGCTCCCTTGCTGAGAGACAGGCATCACAGTCCCACCATACAAATGAAGCACCCGGGAAGACTTGGCTGTCTGCATCCCTGCTGAGAGATGATCATATACATTTAAGGCAACATTCTAAACGTGCATTAGAATATTCATCTAACTATGTGTATCCATCAGAGGGCGGCGCCCCCACACCCATACACAGGGGCAGCCAATGGTTAAATCCATATCCGCGTAAAGTGTTCTAATGTCTCGGAACGGTACTTTTCATTGTGCGTATCCAGAAGACCTAACTGGATTTCATCATTTGAGGGGCCAGTGGACCCAGACCCAGACATTTGTCAGTTTATGAATTCAGACGCAATCAATAGTGCAAGGGTGTGAATTGGTGCTTGGACACCTATATCTCACCTCAAATTCACGCAGATCACTTTGAAAGCGTTCACCCGTGTGCTGTTTGCTAAATCGAAATGCGCCCAGTCGATCAACATTCAGAATGGAGGCCTTTTTTGCCAAACGTTGGCCAATGTTGTTACATTGTTGCAGCCCTTCAAAAGTTTCTTTTATTCTGCCTTCAACAGTGCCCTCAAAATAGGGTGCTCTATTTTACTAGGTCACAAAGTACATTATCCTGGTGAAAAACAGAAGGTGAACAACCGTAACGAAGATTTACTTGCTAGATGGTATAATGTTAAGACTGGAGAAGTATTTTAAATTAACTGTCTTTTTGTAGCGACTGAATCGTAGTCTGAATGGTAAAGAACTCATTATTTGCCAATTGATAGGGTGACTTTGCACTGGAGACACGCTGTGTAATAATCCTCATTGGGACTCAAAGGGGAAGTCTCCCATGTGAACTCATGAGAACTCTGTGGTGTCTAAACTACCCCTTCATATCATGACAGTGCAGTGCCATTGCCATAGGTTCAAATCAGGGTTAAAAGAAAGTAATCATCGTGTCCTGAAAAGCTTTGTTAATATGGGTGCACCCCAACAGGATGCAACAGAGACACGAGTGCTGCAAACACTTGAGTGTATACACATGATGTTGTTGCCCTGGTTTGCTGTTATCATCGTATCTTGTTAGGGATATGTATAATAGTCTTTTTAACAGCATGCACATTCGTTTTGTGCTTTATTGCTTTTTGAGTGTTGTATCTATTGTACTATTGTGCAGTACACACACATGCATGAACCAATATGCAGAGATCACAGGTCCTCATGATGAACAGTATGTTGATTAAAGAACTATTGAGGATGTCAGGTTGCCCTCTCACCTCCTGTGCGTCGCATACACGTGTGTTCCACTCTCTTCCTGGCAGAGGCGTTGCTGGGGGTGAGGGGGCTGAAGGCGCTATAGCCCCGGGTCTTTTGGTTCTAGCCCCTGATAGAAGCTCAGGGGCTACAACCAAAAGGCTAGCTAGCCCCGAATCCTGAGAGTCCTGACTTTAGCATAGCCCTGGATAATTTCCAGACCTAGCATCACCCCTGCTTCTTGGGAAAGTTCTCAAACTATCAAATATAATGGTTCCGGTATTTTGGGACCCAAAATAACACATGGATTGGAAAACTGTGATGCGGATAGCGCCTGATTGAGATACAGGTGTTGACATTGTTGTTAAAGGATGTGCGGCTAATGGGAGGAAAGAAATTCCCACATGTTCCCAGTGATTCTCTTGAAGATATGTTTTCAAGGAAATTATGTTGATAGGCTGGACTGTCTATATGCTGGAGGACAGGAAATAGGGCTTCATAATGCGTTTTGTGCTCCAGAGTGGAATATGGAGGAATCCGGAGGTAGCGGTAAAGGCTGCTGACCACCGTACTTTCCAGTCTGTGGCTCCTGCGGCACTGCCAGCTGTGAGGTGTTCAAACCAAGAGATCTTCTGATGTTTGAAGGTTGGATGCCTGAGGAAATCATGCAGGGATATTTTCTAATTATTTCTAGCATGAAGTATCTCAGAGAGTTGAGGGACACTTGTAACTGTTTAAGAAGCCATATTTTGTGGTCTATTCCTCGTTTCTTTTGTAGTTCTCATCCACGTCTGAGAGTTGTCAGCTATCTCAGGGTCCTGGTTTTGTGCATTCTATGTCCTCGTTCAGACTTTCAATTTGGCACTGGTAGATCAGTTCCGCAGTCCACTTCCCTACATGTTTTATTTGCAGTAGCACCTTCCAGGTGAAGCCTCCTCTCTGTATTCGCAATTCCATGAAATGTACTTCTCTCAGAGCTAGAGTGATCATGTGCTTGATGCAGCAATGGTTTCCTATAACCCCTGCTTTGGCAGGCATGCTATTTTTCCACTGTGAGTCAATCCGCATGGGCATATCATGTCATGTGACCCCATTTTTGAATTATAGTTGCTGATGCCTGATCGTTGCAACTTCTTCATGGTACTGATATCAATTTCCATGGAGCATGTTTTAAACTAGACATGCTGCACTTCCCACAAAGCGGATGCCCTGTGACTTCAGGAATCCCAAGACAATTGCCACCCCAACAATCCCTTCCTTACATGTATTCCCACCTGTCATATTTTCAGTGGTCTTAGGTGGCCACCGTAGCAGACTGGTGACCGCTCTTCCGCCCCCAGGCCCAGGAGCATGCTCTCCCCAAACATGGGCGGGAAGAAATGGGGAGACAGAACAGGAGGGTTACTGAAGCAGGGATACAGGACAGGATTTGAACATACAGTCGAAATAGAACAGGAGGGAAAGAAAAAATAGAGCAACAGAACGGGTGGGCGCGAGGAGATGGACTGCGAGAATGATAAATGTTCAGAATAGTAGGTAGGGAAAGGGTATACAATGAAAGGGATAGCGAGGGGTCAGAATGGTATAGAATCAGAAGGAATAGAATGGGAGCGAGAGAGAAGAAACAGAACAGGAGTATGAGAGTAGAATCAGATCGAGCTAGAGAGAAGAAAGTTAATGGAATCAAGAGACGCGTAAGAAGAGATGGGAACAAAAGGAGAAGAAGAGGAGAGGAAGTAAGATTGGAAAGAAGCGGACAATGATATGTAGAGGGCAGTTAATGATAGTGTAAGATAGGAAAGAGGCAGAAAATAATGGGAAAGAGGGAGAACAGGTGGGACAGAGAAGAGAAAGAGTGTATGAAAAAGAAAGAAAGAGAGTGACAGGAAATGAGAGGGGAGAGATAGGGAGAGCAGAAAGAGAATGTGAGGTGTAAAGAGGAAAGAGACAGAACACGAGCGTGTGAAGAAAAAGAGAGATATAATTGAAAGGAACAGAAAGGCAAGAGAGACATTGAGATGGGAAGAGATACAACAAGAGGAAGCGGAGAGGTGGCACCGCAGGGACGTTGAAATGATTTAAAGAATGATGGCCAAAAAGAGAAGAAAACGGGAGATAGACTGGGATGGAGAAAGGGTATACAGAACTGGGTTGGATGGCAAGAAGAGAGCAGGTGAGAGAGAGAAAGAGAGGAAGAGGGAGAGCAAGAGGGACCGAGATAGAGAATGAAAGGAAGAGAGGCAATAGTTAGAATAGCAGCAGAAGTGAAACAGACAAGGAAGAAATAATGTAAAGTAGCAAAAGAATAGGTGGTTGAGGTAAGAGAGAATTAAGATAGAACAAGAGTGGAAGCATTAAGAAGGAAAAGGCAAAACAGGGAAGAAAGAGAGAGTGAAGAATGGAGAGTGGAGGGATAGAACTGGAGCAGGATCATGAAGAAGATCAACAGAAACAAAAGGGCAGTCACACTCATGCACCTGAAATTAATATATCAAGATCATTTTGTGCAGGAATCTCTGGCTGAGAAGCGTAATGTAATTTTCATCTTTAGTGACTAGCCTTTTACATTGATCAGGGTGGATTTGTGCTGCACCCCATCCACCCACCATCCCACAATAGAACAATCTGGGTCATAAGACTCCCATGTCAGGGCCTGTACCCAACGTACCCACATCCGTAGAGTACTCTTCAATTCTTACCCATTTGATGTTGTTACTCATCCTACACATATTGCCATCTTCACAACAAACCAAACACATGCCTCCTATTGACCACAATAGGAACATGTTTAAAAAATGTGAGCCCGCGCCCCATTTGGAGGTTCAGCAAGTGAAGAGGCATGTATGAGAGTGTGGGTGATGTGGCTTCTTGACACACCACCTGCTTCTCAGCCACCAACTGCGGCTAGAGGCACGTGGCCTCAATGTCAGCTGACCTGTGGGCCCTCCTTCCTTTTGCCATCCTCTACCTACCCCCTCTGCCTGCCTACTCCATGACCAGGGGAAGAAGGGCCACTGGGTCAATCAGCACAAAGACATGTAAAGATCACTATCCTACATGATCCTAGTGATAATTGGTTGGAATCAGCCGTAGTGTAGAATGAAGCCATACTATTATAGTTATGTGATAAAACATGCAGAACAGACATAGTTATTATTGCTTTGGTCCCCGCAATGTGACTGAGAGCTTCTCCTAGCATCTGTGGATAGTTCCAAAGTAAACCTAGAATTTCCTGGAAAATGCATGTGTATTTGTGTGCTTAGACTCTTAGAGTACAATGCTTGGCAGCTGCTGCATATACCCATGTTTACAATGGATGTGCTTGAATCCCTCAACAACAAAAAACAAAAGCAAAGAAACTACCGTATAACTAGACAAACCATTTGAATAACTCTTAACGTGCCTGTGCTCAGTACATCAAGGCCTGCCAGGAAGTACATCCAAAGCCTGAAATGAGGGCAGGACCTTGTTTGTTTGTTGATATGCATTGTAATATTCATATAACAAGTACAACACAAGCACTCAAATGTATTTTCAAATAATAGTACTAGAGGACAAAAAATAACCATCTCAGAAACTATATGTGAATTTTGCTAAAACGGAAATAAATTATCATTAGTAACTATAACCAACGGTTGAATTTGGCAAGCATAGGTAGACTGAGATGCCACCAGTATCTTTGACAAGAAGTAGGCTTGCCCACTTCTAGCTCCTTATAAAACGCACCGTATCAAAGGCACCACCATGGAATCTGCAGCCTACTTATGGTCCAGCATAAAAAAGAAGGGGGTTAGCCCCACTACACAGATGAGAATTGGTTTGTTAGCTCTGTCACATAGAATGAATTATTGTCCAAATACTGCAGTTATGGTTATGCTCATTTTAGGTAATTTACCACATGTCCGCATGAGTTGTTTCTACTAATGCCTGGCCAGCCATCCTGGCTGTTATTTCTTTCTTCTGGTGGCAGCATGCGAGGCCCAGAATCTGGAAGACTGACAAATAGCTCAAATTTCAGAACTATCTAACCAATGAAGTTTTGAATACTCTTGAAAGATATTAAACTATTTGAAGCTAAAACTCGAAATGATTGAACACATTGGACCAATATTCAATTCACTCTAGCTAAGAGTGTGTGCTGTCGCAACCCACCTCGAAATTGGATCCAAACCATTTGCAAATCTCTATGGAATCATGGAATTGCTGGAATACTGGTGCTTCAAGGAAATTATGTAAGAGGGCCATCACTTGCTGAATGGATAACGTACATTGCAAGGAGAGATTTCTACACGTGAAGATATTTTTTTAACCATATAGCCGGTTAGATAACTCTGCGGGTTGAGCGGTTTCTTCTGTGATAAATGTATAATTTGCAGGTCACAGGTTCAGATCTCGGCAAAGGCCAACTCATCCTTTCATCCTTTCGAGGTCGATAAATGAGTATTAACTTCGGTAGGGATGATTAATGTACGTAAATCCGTTCTATGTACAGCGCCTAGGTGGAGGCACGATATAAATAACAAATCATTATCATAGCCATCCCCTTTTTTCATGATCCATCTTGCTGAAAAGCTTCCCTTTATTTTTGTATTTCAATCCTTTTTAATGAGGGGCGGGCTGCTGAAGCCAGATGGTTCCATAAGTTGCTGCAGTTGACGGCCTTATTGCACTGGATCTTGGGAATGAGGGTTAAGTAGGAATGCCCTGTTGGGCGGGGCGGAGATTGTAGGAGGAAAGAACTGATAATGCAATCCGTAATCAACAGGGAGACATGTCCTCTTGAGATGATTGCAAATTGTAAAGTGTGCATTAGCTCTTTATGGAAAGTAGGCAATGTTGAGATGTTGTCTGCTTTTTCCGCTTTTCTGTTACCTTGAAAAGACCAGTCATGGCAAAGTCGATATTGCAGGAGTTTTAAAAAACAATGTTGTGAAAGATGTCATCAGTCTAATGTTGAGGAAGTATTATGAGGGTAGATGTCCACTCTGATAAAAGAACATTTTGAGATTTCCATTGTGGAAAATCAAGTTTTCCAGAATATCGTTTTGGAAAATATTTGTATATTGAATGTAGCATGCCCATTGTATTGTGAATATGGAATTTGCCTCTAGTGTGCACAGAGTGAGCATTCAAGTTATCAGGGGGTGGGGGGAACATGGGCAAGGCCTTCAATGACAATCAGACATGTGATGACCGAAGCAATCCGCTGAGAGCACCTCGACTAGGTTACTAGCCAGGGATTGTACCAGGCACTCATCCCAACCCTCCCATTCCTTCATTTTTAGGACACTGCAGGGAACCCCAAACAGCTTCCAGTACTAAAATGTATCTGTATTTTTATTTAGTATTTGTAATGTGCATTTCCACAGGGAAGCGAGCAGAAGCTGCATCAGTGATGGAGAGGGATGCAGGGTGGAAAGATAGATGAATCGATCATTGAAACAAATAGGATTTCAACTTCTTCCGGAATAAGGGCAGGGAATCAATCGTCCAGGTTTCGGTGGGCAGGGAGTTCCAAAAACGAGGGCTGCTGATTGAAAAACATCTGTCTCCACCATGAACAAACTGGGAGGGAGGAATACTGAGGAGGTTTTGTCCCGAGGATCTAAGCAAATGTGATGAACAGTGAAAAGAGATTTTGGAAGCTCGGGCGATGTTATGAATACATTTAGAAATCAGGCACAGTGTCTTAGCTGGCCAATTGGACTTCCCAGTAAAAGGGCATTGCAGTAGTCCAGTATGGAAATTAAAAAAAAGCCTCCCGTACAGCCACGCAATCTGATTCTGCAGTAAGTGGCAGGAGCGGTTTTAACAGTTTCAGTTGATGATAAATGGATTTCACAACTTCACTAACATGTGAATTACAGTCTCTGACTATCACCTTCAAGGAGGCAGCTTTTGGTGCCGGGGGCGTGGATAATAGGGCAGCAGCGATGGCTGGAGGATGCACTGGGCACCAACGAGCATCCAGGGGGGGCCTCAGTCCCCTCTGTCCACCCCCCACCCCCAGCTCCAACAGCAGCTGGTAATATCCTCATATCATAGAAGATTTTTGAGGAATAGCTAGAACGGCCCAAGCCAGCAGTGATAAAGCACCATTACAACCCATGGCTGCCAAGGACTATCTGACATGGGCTTGGTCTGCAATATGCCTTGCCCTGTCTTTGCATAAGCATCTTGGATCCGGCGTGAACACTTACTTTGGACTTCTGAGTCATATATTTGTAGAATTCCTCTTTGATTTCTTACCTGCTGCTTATTTGGCTTCTATTTGATGATAAGGGAACGCCGGATGGGATCGATTCTAACAGGCCTTTTAGATGAATTCTTAAAGATTGGAGCTGAGTGGCAGCCCTAAGAGAGACCCGGACATTTCCTGGAGGCGGGCCTCGTATATGATAATGTGATGTGAAGTTTCCTTTGCGTGCTTTGATCACAGTAACACTCTTGGGAGATAAATGCAGTGAGTCTCCAACAAATCCTAATAAGCTAGAAAATGGGCCTTGAGTTGCGTCCTCTCCGGCCCTTGCGGCGAGTGAAAGTAACCCCGGTGTACTTTATGCGTTCCTCTTCTCTCTTCCATTGGACCACTCACCCGCAAGACATCACCTGGGCTATTCTTACTGCAGGGTGTCTTTTCTGATTTTCATCACTGCAAGGCAGCAACGGCGTGCACATTAACCGGGTGTATTATGGAGGCAATAGGTCAGGGAGGGGGAACAGCACTGACAAAACAAGATTACATGAGTGTAACACCTAGACCACCTTTAAAGCACTCGCCATCTTTCCACAGATTCCCTAACATTGAAATCCAGAATCCTAAGAAGCAAGGTTCTGGGGGTTCTATGTTCTTCGATCGCCAGGTTTTTTTCACAGAGTTTTTGCCAACTATTTTCAGCTGAAAAAACTCATTGACATTTTTTTATTTTATTTGTGGGGTACCCACCAAGCCCCCCTTACCTGTTACCTAGACCCTAAGCCCCACACCCTCTACACCGTACATCCCCTTACACCCCCATAATTTTGGCTGAGCTTTTTCGGTCGAATATTTTTGGCAAAAAACTCCGCAAAAAAAGCCTGGCGATGTAACCACGGTGTACCGTTCTGAGTCTCCTGAACACGTTGTAATAAGGAAAAGTAGCAGCTGTTTTATATTTAAGCAGCATGAAAAGTACTTATGCTTTTTTTGTTGCTGCGTTTCACCCATTCTGTAAATCTGCAAGGTGCAATGTCTTTCGGTGAACTCGTTCTTTTCGTCTTGAGAAATGAAGGCGAACCTTGTACAAGGTGGGCCTTTGTTTGCGCCACGGCGTAACGTGTGTGAAAGTGGCCAGACCTCCCAATTTCATTGCCAGGTATTTAAGCCTGCTTTTACCTAAACTGCCCATGGGGAGGGACACAAATCACCCGAATTGATCTTTAGAGACCTAACACAATTCAATTAGGCTGGAGTCAGTCACTGCACTAAACGCCGCCGTAATTGGATTGCTGCCTGTAACTGACTGCAAACAGCCTCCATCTGTAACAATACGGGGCGCCCTTCCTCGGGGCGCAGCTGAGACCAAAACGCAGCTTTTTATGACACGATGACAGAAATTGCACTTTTCCACCCTAATCGCAGAGGATTTTAATGTATGAATATATGGCCCCAACAACATAAATAGGCCTGTCCCTGATTGGCAGCTTCTGTGTGTAAACTGCATGCTTAAAGCATCCCTGGGATGAAAATAATAGGCAGCATTTCTGCTAAGCAGCGTCAGACATAAGGAGTTGCTTTCACAGGGACTATAATCGCCTGACAATCCATGTGTCGATGGATGTTCCCATTGAAAGACGATTTGTGAATCACGACCTACTTGTTAGGCATCGACTTAGAAAGAAAATGCTAAAGTTGCCCACGATCGAAAATCATTTCTTCATTTGTTTGCCGCAGACTATTTGATCGGTACCTGTGGGACATTTTCAGTAACGTTTATTGCAAATACGGATTTTGCATGCCAGTGCCAATTGCAGAGATCTGCAATCTGCAGCAGGCCAGATGTTCTGGACTATAAATCCCATGATCCCTCACTGTGGTCTATGCTGGCTAGGGCTGGTGGCAGTTCTAGCCCAAACATCTAGGGAGCCAAAGATTGCATACAGATCCTGACCTATTGGGCAACAACTCAACCAAGTGGCCCACATAGTCCCATCACAGTGGGCCACACTTGCCAGAAAGGCCACCCCTTCAGGCACGACCCTATTGCTCTATATCCCAGTCCAAGAATGTGTATTGAGAAGAACTGATGTTCCTGTTAGGGATGCTTCAAGTATGATCAGAAAGAGCACAGGGACATCATTTGGGGGTCGCATCGGCGACCCCTGAGGTCTTCCTCGCTTCCCCTGTAGTCTCCCTTGCTAACCCTGAAAAAAATATAAAAACATGTCATTTTTTAAAAAAAATGTAAGCTCCTGGGCTTTGGCCAGTGCCATGTGGGTCTTTGCTTCTGGAGTGGCTGGCTTTTTTTTCCAGGCCTCTTAAAAAAACAGGGGGTTCCACCAGTGTAATTACTAGGTTCATTAAAGGTTTATTTCAGGCACACTTCAGGGGGTGCGTCACTGATTTAGTCTGTTCTTAAACACCTCAACTCAGCCTTTCATCCTTCTGAGGTTGATAAATGAGGAGCAACACAGGCTGGGTGTATATTTGTTCTATATAAAGCACTTAATTGTAATGCTATATAATCACACATCATTATCATTTGGCCTTGTACGTCTGCTTGCATTCACAGTAATTTGGTAATATGGGCCTATACATAATGAAATGTATATAACATTATAGTGATATTGCAACCATATTTTTCGTGGTGTACTTAGGAACAATGCTATGTGATGCCACTTCCTGTTTTGTCAAGGGGTGAAAGGTCATTTTCCATTGCTTCCCGTGATGTCACTTTGGCGGGGGGGAATGGGAGGGACAAATTACATCTCTTCATGTGATGTCATCAGAGGTCAAAGATCGTGTGATGTCACTTCCATTACCCGGGCATTTCGTTGAAATTACATTCCTGAAAGAGCAGATATGTATCAGTTAGCTGGAAAACTAATGACAATGTTGCCCTGTTTTATGCCGAGTACTGAAAAAGCGGCCACCAATCCAGTAAGTTAATTTGATGAATAGAAACGATAGGCAGATAGCTCAATTTACCGTGGGGAAGAATTCCTACCGCAGTCCTGGTGGCTAATCATTCAGTGTACGTAGGGCATACACGTCATATCCTGAGGCCTGAGAAGCTACTACTAACGACGCGAGAAACACGTGCCACTCAGTGAAAAGGCGTAAAACACATAACACATGCACATGTCTTCTCGAATGTTAGTATTACCATGGAAAGATAACGCAAGGGCGAGGCCATTGATACATTCACTGTAAGAAAAGGAGCTGTTGTTAGACTACCAGAAAGGTAAATATATTTGTGAATTGTTTTGTTTTTAAGGTTTGGTGAAATGAACAGATGCCCGCAATTGATGTTAGAATTAGACATTGGGCTACAAGGAATCGACAGCTTGGCACACGGTTCTTATTGCCATGAGTCTGCATTCAAGACATTTCCCATTCTCAAAAGCCTGTGTTTTCTGTCAGGAAATCTGCCCGCACGGGCAAGAGGAAGAGATGCTAATGCAGAGTAAATAAGAGGCATCAGAGATGCTTGCCCACAGCAGGTGGTCATGAGCAGAGGTGCTCGTATAGGATAAGCAAGAGAGTGTTTCCCTTCTTGCTCCCTGGTACCTGAATGCATGGTGACAGATGTCATGAATGGAATGCCCTGAGTGTGTCTGGAATGACTGGGGTGTATTGAAGGTTCCATCCAGACAGTTGGAAGTATGTAGGCTGGGTGGTGGGAGCTAGTCGGCTCCCTTCTGATATTCCTTATCTCCTAATGTACCTGTGTACCAGATGACAAGAGAACTGAACATGTAACTGATTAAAGAAGCTTAATCAACTTACCTGCAGCCTCCAGAGTCATCATCTTGTCTGTAACAAACAGCACAGACGATTGTGTATAGTAGGTAGGGAAACAGAGGCTCTTGAGCAAAAAGAGTAGGGTACCCGAGAATGGGCAAGGTGAGGTTCTTGAGGACAATAACGGGGATGGGGTCTTTAGGAGGTGTGCGAGGGGTGAGTAAAAGAGGAGTGGGTATGGAAAAGATTCATATTTGAGAGAGAAGAGGAGGGTGAGATTTAGAATAAAGAGTGGGAAACAGGATTATTTCGGGGGCGGCGGGCCAGACGGGGTGAAATGGAAGAGTATAGATGAGAGTGTGTTACAGGAGGACATAAGAGGAAGGCGTGGGAGGGGGCATGCAAGATAAGATAGGTGAGTGGGATAGGGATAGTTGTGCAAGCGAGAAACTGGGCTCAATATCAGAGCGTGGAAGAACTGATGCTGACAGAGAAGGGTGTGACAGAGAGAGTGGAGAGAAGTAGGAGGAGGTGGGTTAGAATGAGGAGAGAGAGGAGAACGAATAGGGCACAGTTTACAACGGTATGATGGAAAAGAGGAGAGGAGTACTGGAGAGAAGAGCGAGACACCAGAATGGTAACAGAGATAATAGCAGTACCTGGCAAATGTCTAATACTTATACACAAAACCGTTGGCATTGCCACTGCTTCTTTTTAACAGGACTTCAGTGAAGAGCATGTATAGTGCTTATAAATCTGGTGGCTGAAGGCAGACCTGTTTAAGACATATTTATTACACCTGTAGTGTGTTTACAACTCAATTAAGTCATTAACTGTCTGAAGATTGCTTTGAAAAAACCTTGGCAGGCACCCTGAGCACAACGTTTGACTGCAAGGCTTGATAAAGTTAGCTCAGGAGGACGTGTTTTGGGCAGGGGAGCGGGAAGTGTTTGGAAATGGCCAGGGGGATTAGCATGGCCATGGGCAGTCAGTGAGTGGGTTAATAACCAAAAAACACTGACAAACCTGGTGCCCCTCCTTTACCTTAGCCAGCTCCACCTATTCTCACCGGAATAAAAAGAATATTACCTGTGACAACTTACTCCCTCTTATCCTCCCGACACTTAATGCTATCTCGGAAAATCTGGGACCTGATGAATTGGTCAGGGAATATAATCATATCATGAACACCTCCCTAGACTCAATAGCACCACTCAAATTAAGACAAAGCAAACCCAAGGCCCATCTTAATTCTTGGTACACACCATATCTTCAAACATCACGTACCAAAAAAAGGCTATGCGAGATATCTTGGAAAGCACAACCGTCTGAAGAAAATAAGACTAATCTCAGCGTCATCACAGACTTATACAAAAATGAAATACTCCTATCCAAACGCGAAACCTATAATGCCAGAATATCCCAGGCTAACTCTAGTATGAAGGAACTCTTTGACATTCTCAAAAAACTAGAAGCTCCTATCCCAGTGCCAGACAACTGTATAAAGGATAAACTTTGGTGCTCGAAAATACAGCAAGCACTGGCCAACAAAGTTACGACTCTACAAGTAAAAATTGCTAAGAAAAAAGCTTCATTAACCAGCAACACACCTAATAGAACTGTACTAGATCCGTCCAATAACACTGTCAAACCTTCCTGCTTTAAGTTCTCTAAAGTCACCATAATTGAAACTGAAAAAATGTTATTATCACTCAAGCCTTCTCATTGTCAGGGTGATCAATGCCCTGCTCAACTCATAAAGGATGCAGCCAGAGATCTGGCACCCTTTATTACAAAACTCATCAACGCGTCATTTGCGTCCAAAACTATCCCATCTAACCTTAAGGAATCATGGGTGCTCCCACTATTAAAAAAACAGACTCTAGACCCTCTGATTCCCACTAACTACCAACCAATTACTACAGTGCCATTTCTCTTGAAAATATTAGACAAAATGACCTATTTGCAAATACAAAAACACTTAGAAACTAAATCCCTGCTAGGGGCAAGGCAATCAGGTTTTTGGCCTCAGCATGGGACAGAAACAGCATTAATAGATTTGAAGGCCCAGATTGAAGAACTCGGGGACAAAGGGGAATCAGCCCTTCTTCTCCTCTTGGATTTATCGGCCGCTTTTGACTTGGTCGATCTCCGGGTCCTATGTAGTCATCTGGATTCGGCAGCATACTTCTCAACAGAAGCCATAGCGTGGATACAATCCTTTCTTAGTGATTGTACCATGAGAATCTTCTCACCTACGGCTGCAGCTGACCCCATCCCTTTCACGTGCGGAGTGCCCCAAGGAACCTGTGTCTCACCCACCCTATACAACATCTTCACCAAGCCCCTTTTCGATGATCTGGATCACCTGGGTATCACCTACACTAATTATGCAGATGATACACAGATCCTCCTACCTCTTACTGGTGATTACGACAAGGATTTGGCCTTGGTGAACAAGGTATATCTCATCATGCAGGCATGGGTGGCTACCCATGGACTATGCCTGAATGATGACAAGACAGAGATCATTAAAACCTTGGGGTTCTACTTGGATTCCACTCTCTCCTTCAACAAACAGGTCAACGCCTTGGCCTCGGCCACGGCTTATACCTGCAAACTGATTAGAGCAGGTAAAGCTTTCTTCTCAAATGTTAGCTGAATCACCCTTGCCAGAGCACTTATCTTATCAAAGCTCAACTACTGCAACACTTTGTACATAGGGGCGAACAAACTAATTATCAATAAAATTCAATTCTTGCAAAACAATGCTCTTAGAGCTGCACTTGGAATTGCAAGGAGAGAACATATCTCCGAGACGAGAAGAGCCAACAACTGGCTGTCCACACTCGACAAAATTAAACTAAAAGCTGCCTCTCTCACTCACAAATGCATGAACAAGGTAGCACCACGTTACTTATCGGATAGAATTGTCATGAAATCTGCAACAAGAACAAATAGACTCTCCAATACAAATTGCCTCTTGATTCCCAGATGTAAGCTGGCCAGAGTTGGTGGCAGCAGTTTCCAGGTCAAGGCAGCCCAACCATGGAACTCGCTACCCTCCCCCCTAAGAGTAGAGCATTCGTACCAAAAATTCCGCTGGAGCCTAATAAAGTGGCTTAAAGACGCTGACCTCTAGGTTGACCCATGACACCTAGACACACTGGACCATTACCCTGTATACATTCCAGTAATGGTTACCTACTGACTATTGACTGTTTCCTACTCTCTACAGACCATTACCTTATGAACTATGATTCTCCTAAGATCCCATGTGCCTGCTCTTAGCCTATAGTCTGAATCTCATGTATGTAAATATCCTGTATATATATAATTTGCCTGTGTGTAACCATATTGCAAATGTATTTTTTATGTGTAACTAAACTGTGAGCGATGTTATGCAATGCGCCCTAATACCCTTTGGTCTGGTGCACAATACAAGTAATAAAACAAACAAAAAACAAGCATATGCCTTTCTTCCCTATCTGTACTGTAATGCAATAGCCTCGGCTTATAGGTGGCGCTTGGAGCCTCCATATTACCAACATTAAAAATGTGTCTTTGTCAGTTATCTCTGAAAACCCATGGACATACTGAATACCTGATCAGCACCCACCATGACGGGCATTTAATCACCTCAGTGTCTGGATCACATATACTGTTAAAATGCCCCACTTCCCATGTCATGCCTGCGTGTAGTGCCACGAGGTGATTACCTTTTCAGTTCACACTATACAAATGAATGAACATTATGCAAATACAAATAAAAGCTCTCAGTCTTCAACTGCAAGTGCTCTCACACGCAGTCCAGGTGATAGGAAGTGCAGCAAAGAGGAGGCCAGAATCTCCAACCAAATGAGAATATCCTAATGGATTATGCAAGAAGTTTAAATCGGTATTGCACCTATTAACTGACACGAGTTAAAATAGGTCTTCAGGTAATTAACAAGGAAGTAACTTCAATTACTCTTCCTTTCTGCGCTGATAACCAGACTTTGACACCGTATCCGTTCGCAGGTGGTGCTAAGCCAATGTAAGCCTACACGCGAAGGAAGGTAGAAAGGTGGATACTATCAGTCTTCTATATTATCTTTCAGCAACACATTACCATCATGGCGATGTGGGTGATAGTGCAGCCCCATGAATATCCCCCCATCATGTGATACAAAGTGGTTTCCTTTGGTTTACAATGCAGTGAGCAGATTCATTATTTTTCGCCTAGGGTCATATAGGATAGCACCACACATCAACATTCCAGTATGTGCAGCTGAAGAGGCGGATTATAGCATGCCAGAGTGATGAAGGCACACGTGAGCTCCATTTGACAAACTATTGCCTCTGTATCTACAGCTCACTTGTAATCACAGAAAATTCTTCGTGGTCTCCCTAAAACGCCCCTATCTGTAGGATTTCTGGTTTCGGAGTGGGTACACACGCGCATGCGCACGCGCACACACACACACATTCTGCCGGTTTATTTTTTACAAGTGACTCTGAGGAATGCCAGGTGTAGAAATACTGACTACACAAGTTTACATGGGCAGGTGGATACCTAGACAGAGGAGTGCTGTGTTTATTTTCAGTAATGTTGTGTTTTTTGCTAGTAATACATAGTCAGATGATTGATTCTAATTTAGCTGGCCCTCTTTTCAGCTCTACCTGTGACTATGTGTGTGATCTGAGAGGACTCCTTCAACATACCTCTGTCTGTCTTTACCCGACTGTAATTGGTGACTGCTACTACTCCTTCTTCTACTAATAACACTGTTCCTTCTCCCCTCTCCCTCTCCCAAGCTGTCATGCAGAGTGCAAGTCAGTGTGCATGGCCATGCACCACAGAGGTAGCTCTAGGTATGTTTTTGAAAATCTTATCATTGTAAATCCCATCGGGATCCAGTTGGGATGAAGCCATTGTTTAAATGCTAGTACTGGTGATTTGTTTGGAGAGGGAATTGTGGGTTGTGAGGACACTACAGTGTAATAGATGCCATCAGCAGCGCTCATACATTGATCTCCATAGCTGATAAGGATTGAAACAAAAGATCAATTAGGGAGAAGGAGACAGGAAACACAATCCTTGGCGCGGAGAGCACAGGAGATATCACACAATTTCACAACATTTCAGACATCTCTTGCTCAGTGCACTCTGTCCTTTTGAAATAGCAGATAAGGAGCAGTGCTTCTGAAAAAATTATTCTTTAAAAAAAAATAGTGCATTCCATGTAATCTCTTGCACATCACATCATGTACTTCAATTTCTCAAATAAAGACTGCATCTTCTTCAAGACTCCTGCGGGGGGCTCCCTTAGCAAAACCCTGAGATCAGAGGGTTGCAAACTGTGTGTTCTATGAGATGAGATCTGGGTTTGACAAACCTTTGTGGAAAGTGGGGAAATATCCTAATCCTAACAAACAGAGGGCCTGATTCATGGAAGTTTTTGCACGGTGCAAAGTGACTTTGCTCTGCCAACCAACACCCTGATTCACAAAGCCTTGCAAAGTGTATTTTTGCAGTGCAAAGTCACTTTGCACTGCAAAGGTACTCTTGGCGCCGTGCTAAATGGGCCTAATTCATGGTGCAAAGAGTACGTTTGCATTACACTGTGCTATATATTCCACCAATCATGCCCAGTGCCTCATAAGTCTGATATGGCTATAACATGAACATTTTGTGTGTGTGTTGCTGAGGATGTCATTTGAGTGATTAGAGGGGATTTGGCAAGGTTCATCCTTTGGCCCCCATCCTCAAGCTAACTAAGAAGGCGATACATTACAGCTGTCCAAGGGAACCAGGAACATTTCCAGAAGTCCTTTTTAGTCTAACCTGCAGGATATTTCTTCAGATTTGCTCAACTTTTAAACAGGCTTTTTATCCTTGCATCAGTAATACACCTGGCTATTTATATTTTACTGGTAGTATAATAACACGCTTGTAAAGTGTGAAGTGGAAATGGATTTCATATGTTCCCTTTTGCAAAGATCTTCTTTCCTTGGCTGAGATGGAGTCTGGAAATTGACCGTCAGCGCGTATGCTAATAGGAGAGCAGTCCCACTGTGTGTAGCTCCTGTTACGGCCACAGCGGCTCAAGCGCTCCAGCATTATTGGATGCTTGACCGTTTTTAAAGCGCTTCTGCAGCCCCATCTGAGATGATCTTGTACTCCTCCTTGTACATTCTTCCAAGTGTTGGGAAGCTCCTATTGGCCTGCATGTGTTCACTTAAACCTAACAGTCTTGGTCAGGAGTATTGAGGGCATCTGGGAAGGGGATAAGATGGGACTGAGAACCAGTTGGTGGGTTCCAGCGTGGGTCAGGCCGATGAAGTGAGGATTCTCCGTCCCGGGGTAAGATCTGCGTGGCCTGCTATGGGCATAATCTAGTGAATAACTGCCCCTCCTCCATCTGAGATTAGGGAGTGTAAAGTGCACATATCGCCCCCCCACACACATTTATGTTGTTTTACACATGTTTAGACATTCTAAATATGCATAGCTAATACGATATGTTCACATGTTCACTAGTAACATAAAACATAACTTGTTTTATGGTCAGAGTGCCAGCGGAAGGGACAGCATCCAATCCCAGCCTAAAGGCAGCCCGCAAGCCTGGGCCCTGCACGTAGGTTTGAGAAGAAATGTGCAAAACGCATATTGGCCTAAATTGCACTTTCCAACAATGATGGCCCAAGGATCCAAGTACTGGATTGTCACTGCATGTGATGTTTATGAATTAATATACCTCTCAAGAGGAAATATTCTTTCACTGGCTCCTTGTGGTTTAATTCACCAACACAGAAGCCTCGACCTTGAGCGAGATCCACTGCAACTTAATCAACATCAAAGCTCACCCTATGCGGCACTGATCACAAGCTTGCCTTTGTACACTAGGAGGGTCATTTATATGAAGTGCTCATGGTACCTCCCTCCATGCAATTTTCCACATTAGCAAAAAGGAGTGCAAAAGTAAAGCATAAGCACAGCTAAATTCGCCCTTAGGCCGTGCTGGTTGCACTCTGCAAGAAGTGTAAATGCTGCTTACCTTTTAGACTGGGCTGACAGCACTCACAATGGATTCCTGTGGAATGTGCCTGCTTTTAGCAGGCGTTACATAGGAAAGATGTGTTTTATGCCTGCCTGAAAATCTCATACAGCCAAAAAAATATGTTGTTTGTAGACAGACTCGGAATGCACAGGTGAAACGTTATTTTGCGTCATTCTCCTACTCCACCACCAAAAGGAGCGGCAATCCCCTGGAGTGTTAGTGTGAGGCATAAACCACTCACAGCTTTGTTCTACAAATCACTCCAGGGCTTGCAAAATGGCCCCCTACATGACTTATTAGACAACATTGTCAGTTATTAAAAGAACATCTCTATACATTCTCAGTAGAGAACTGTGTTCCTGCTTGTCATTTCATCTTGATATGATGTCAATGGAAGATTGGACTCACTCGCACGCCGCAGAAGGTCAAACGCCTCACAGCATATTTAGCAATGGAGGGGATTAGGAGCAGGCTGTACTTAGAGTTCACTGTACAGAGATCTACCCAGCATTGGACTGGAATATAAAGCAATAGGACAATGCCTGAAGTGCAGGTCCACCATGTCACGTAGGACCAGATTTTATGGTCCAAGGGGGTCCGTTTTTTGGCCAAAGTGTGCGAGTTGGATGAGTTACTTCACTATGCGGCTAGTAGTTTTGACCAGTGTTACTGAAAAAATATTCTTTAAAATGCACAATTTGCAAAGCCTTTTAACCAAAACATCGCTCTGTCACAAAAGAACACATTCCTGTTTTCGACTTTTGTATTGATGTTTAAGCCAATATTTGCTCCTGTAGCTCCTGCAACATGCATTCCTTTTTAGTATATGTTTCCTTCCCATTGGAGGTGGGAGGGCCACCAAGATGCACATTTCCTTTGGCCCAAAGTGTTACAGACCCACATTTCTGAAAAACAGAGATTTCCTTTTCGGGTTTTAGGATTTGTAGCAAGTAAAGCAGCACGCTGTAGGCATGCAGACACGTGCTATTTTGTTAACTGTTGCACTACCATCATTTGGACACAGCAGGATTGCGTTAACCCAAGTGAAATGACAACCCCCCAGTGTGTTGTAGCAGAAACCTTCAGGTCAAAAAAAAAAAATGAAGCTTCAAAAGTCAGTGATTGCAAGTTTTGTGGATTATGCTGTGGAATACCGGCTCTCGCGTTATTTTAGCGCATGCACGCCTGTCTGCATTTCCAAAAGCAGATGCAATTCCTCGTCTTCGGATCTTTTCGGATCTTTATTTCAGATCCAGATTTGTATTTGTATTTATTGTGTTTTATATAGCGCCTTGGTCCAAAGCGCTTTACATAGGACAGTCAACAATATAATGAATCAGAATGCAAATCAGCGTTCATAAACAGTAGCATTCAAACTGGGTTCATAAATAGTAACAATCCTCTTATTATTTGCTGTACTATTTGCATTTCTTTCAGCGCTTGGTTATTTATAACCTGATGTGTCTCATCAGCATCACGTTTATGTTCTATATCAAAACAGGACGGGCATCTTACATCTTATACAATCTCAATTTCGTGCAGCGCTAATAATGGATTTTATGATGTGTTTTTTTGTCTTTTAGCGTTCATCTGTCCAAGCAGTACGCATGTTGTAAAACGGACCCGGTTTGCGTGCTCCTCTTTTCACTCCACGCAGTGTGAGTGTAGGGTTTTTTATTGGGTTTGTGGAGAACGGTATTGCTTCTTTCCGTGCTTCATGCGCTCACTTAGATCATCGACAAGCCAGTGGAGTCGCCATTTCAATTTTCTATGATAATGTGCATTCCAGATGTTTTTGATCCCGCTTCATAAGCCAGTTTAGTCTGTCTGTCTTCGCCTCGGCCCACTTAGGATGTCTCCTTTTATCTGGAGACTCTTCCAAGCTTATCGCGGAGGCTTACAGGGAGGAGGAAAAGGCTGGAGCCAAGCGTTCCTTCAGAAATAGTTTCGGGAACACAGTGAAATACCCTCGCAGTCACGACAGCTCTTTGGGTACCCTCGCTGGGCGAAACACAGTTCTGGATTTGGACGTTTTGATTTTGATAATGCAGCATATCAATTTTTGGGGATCCGAGTCTGCAGGTTTGCAAAACAGACGCCTCCAATATGGCTGGCAGGTCAGATATGCCCAAGGAGCGCAGTGAATACATATGCAGACAGGGTCGGGAAATGTCAGGAGTCGGCCATTTTGAACAACAGCACTACAGTTGGGGCTCATGCAATAAAGCGGTCTTTTTAAAATACGGTAATGCCGTGCACTTACTTAAGGACCTGTAAATAGTGACCCCAGACAATCAAGCTGTATTGTATCAGGTAGATACTATGCATTCTCGAGAGGTCTTTTCGATGCATTAAGACACACGCACATTCACTCGCCACTTTTTTGAAGTCAGAGTTATCACTCCTAGATCTGTATGCAGGGATGGTATTTGGAATAATTAGCTAACAACTTACGTCTCCAAAGTGTCTTATTCGCCAGTCTTTAAAGTTATTAGATTTAACTGACAGTCCGTTCTGCTCACCAAAGTCCGCCATTGTGCATTAGTGGGGAGTATGTGTTACTCCAGGTTTATGGGGCAAAGTAATGGAGCATGCTGATGCACCCTTTTCTTATGCTTTATGATATTTATGAAGACCCACAATACCGCCAGCATAACGAGTTCATCTTGGATATTATCAGCTTATGCATGTGGCATTCATTTTAGATATGCAGTGCACATGGGTACAGTGTTTGTTAGGTTCTATGTGATCTGATCGAAAAGTTTTCATTAAATTATTTATTGTTTTACGGGTCGGGTTTGCTTCAAATATATGCAGGGGAGACCCTGCAAACCCCTCCTTTACACCCCAGTATGAATTATTTTACTAAATCCACCCCCACATATATTATGCGCACAATCAGTTGTAAAAAATACAACAAATTCTTCTTTGAGTAAATCTTCTGCAGCCACAACTCCCTCTCCCGGTTCGTTAGACCTGTTACACAGTGTATGGTCAAGTAATGTCAGAGATCATGTAACACCGATTCTGGGGCATGAGAAATAATTGGTGGTACGCCAATGCCACCTCGGTATAGAGTGCTATAGGAACCTCCCACCGCACATCCTATAATTGGCACATTTGCCCCATCCAGCTTCTCTGATTCCACATTCCCTGGAGACACTGGAATCCTCTGCTATATGGCTGCCGCCAGTGTGTGGGCCGGGCACATACCTTATATTCAAATATTGCTTCCTTCACACCAGCAACTCGGGCAAAGGGATAGAGACCTGCAAGTGACAAAGGCCCTCAATTCCCCAAAAATGAGAACGTGAATCTATAGCACGTGTGTTACAAGCAGTCGTTGAAATGGGCGGGAGCAGTTGGAAGAAGTGCTTCTCGACTTTTTAAATGTTTTACTGTTCCTATGCTTTTCTTTAAAAAAGAAACCGTTCCGGAATGGTTTCGTTTTAAAATAAAAGTGTAGGAAGAGGTTGAAACTTACCCTTCAATGCACTACACTGAAAGTTCCCTTAGACAGCAGGAACATTTGTTTAGGGGTTTCTGCATAGACGTATTTACAAAAATGCTAGTAAGCCCAGCAGACTGCTGGAGGATAAAGATTTCATTGCAGTTTATTTTTTCAATTTACTGCTTGTCATTTTTTAAATATAAACCAATTGAGCCTGGTGGATGCACAACACTGCAAGGAATTTTGTGATGTAAACAGATATTTCACTGAGACAGCTAAAGTCTTTGATGGCCAAACTTGTATATATGCTTGATATTTGCAAAATCGTTATTGTTAGGGCGACTTTTGTTTATTTTAAAAAAAAAAAACTTTTCTCAAACCCAGCGTGCTTTAGGTATTTAGTGATTCAGTCATACAAGTCTCATGGATATGTATGACAGATATAAAGCTCTTTAGTCATTCCTATCTTCCCAAAATTCTCTCTAATATGCAAAACAGCCAAAACCTCATTGGTTTTATTGGTGCCACTTCACATTATCTTTGGAGTTCTTTCTAATCAATGCAGACCTATCCTGTGTTAAGCAATCACATGTATGTTCAAATACATGACAAGCATTTTTCAAACCATTGCAAAAATGAGGGTTTTCTCTTCGGAAAAGTCAAGGTTAAAAATGATGTATCATTTTACAATATTAAACATATGCCTATGCTTAATTCAAGCACAGAGTTCCCACAGGTGGCGCTAAAATGATGTTCAGAAGCAGGCACCAATTTCCCTCCACGGCCCCACATTTCAGAGGTCTGTGGCCGTCCAAAAGGTGCAAGCATGAAATAGATCATAGAGAAGTTAAAATGGTGAAGAGTAAATCTGAATGTGCAAGTGCATCAAGAAACCTATGAAAGGATACCCAAAGCCATGGAAGGGTGAGAGCACAAACTGCGTGGCAACGGTACACAATGTTTCACAGCTGTAAAGGTGGCCCGTAAGGATATCCATCCAGCCATCTTTACAGAAGCTGCTCATTGCTAAGCAGGCAAATGGCATCTGTGCTGGGTTTATCATGTGTCTCTGATGACATTGTGCTGCACGCCCAGTACTACCAGGAGAACCAACTGCAAAATATGTCGCACAATGTATCACTATGTTGCTTATAAGTAATAGTCACATTAATTATACTTTAAATACGACGTAGGATTTTACAGTGAAACAGTAGGACATCTATATCTATACCCACACATCTCAAAATGTTCCTATGTATTGTACAGTCCAACCATCTCTACAGAGTTGACACACATTTTAAATTACCTTAAACGCAAGCTGGCAAGACTCATAGCCTAAACCACACCCACAAAGGTAATATTGTGCTGGAACGCATGATCCATTACTCAGTTTTACTCTTGGAGTATTGGGTATTTTGAGCAGTTGCACAAACAGCAATGACGTAAACAGTATGTTCCACTTCATTTGTGATAAAACGTGCCTGTTTTGGGCAGCCACGTGGAATGCTGTTGCTTCCCACAGGGTCGCCCTTATCCATTACTCCGCCGTGACAATGCACAGCCAAAGATTCCAAGAACCTTCTCCAACTGTCTTTACTCTTCTGAGGTGTTTATGCCCAGGCAGAGTTTACAAATTTCACTTGTGACTTTGCCATGTTTTAGTGGTGTTCTAGCTCAAGGTATTGGAGGTACATAGGCTGCAGCAGGTAACTTACTTTATTTCCATTTGCCCCCTGCTATCACCATACCTATAACCATGAGAAGGGGGTTGAGTTATTTGTATTCAACATTCGTATAAGATGTGCCTGAACCCCTTGCATATATTTCATATGTAAACTTTACCATTTGCTAAGACTGGATATAGAAATATAGTTATGTTGCATTCATATTACAGACCAGTCTCGGTGCTTCTCATAGAGTGACAGCAGCCAATTTGCGAGAGAAGCCAGATCTTAGCATTGAAACCAAAACTCCTCATTCCAACCTTCTCTCACTTGTGTCCAGTTGGCAGACAGTTTATGTTCTTATCACTGCCACTAAAAGATTGTTTTCAGACTTTAACTGAAAGTAGACAATTAGCCGTAACAATTACATCTAGTGCACTCAACTGTAGAACACACTGCCTTCTCAAATCTTGAGCAGCAGAGATCTGAAAACACTCTTTCAACTTAACATACAAGATAACAGGCTTGAATTAAAAGAGAGGAAGCAATAACTTTGTAATCCCAGCAACCTTAAAAACGTCCTTGTAATGTTATGGAGCCAAAACAGGGGACACAATGGGGGTTAAGTGGTGTAGTTTGAACAATGCGGGCAGAGTTTGTTGAAGGGGCGCAATCTGGTTAAGGTGCAGAGTCTGGCAGAGGTGGAGTAAAGTTGAGGGGGGCGCATGCACTTATTTGGACCTACGGCAGCATAAAGCCTAAATACGCCACTGGGTTTGTGGGGAGTGGGGACAGGCCAGCAGGGAACATAATTCTACTGCTTCTTTTTATACATTTCAACCACTGGTTAGAAAGTGTGTCTGCAGATTCTAACCACGGCAGCAGTTTGTTTTTGTAATGTAGGGTGGCGCAGTAAAATGCAGTCAGAAATGCAAAGTTCAGTACCTGCATATTGGGGTGTGCAATGTAAAGGTTCCCCATTTCACAGAAAAATATACTGAGGTAGACCGCGCCTTAACCATGGAATTCTCTTCAGAAAGCAGGATGTCCGTTCATTTATTTCATGACTCTGTTTTGGGGTATTGATTGAGTGTTAACCTAGCTTTGGGAAGCTACCGAGCACTGTACATCGGTACTGGTTACAGGCAGACATTATATGGCTAAGGAGCAGTATTTACAAAGCATATCATGGTACAACCAGAATAAAATTTTAGGCAGCAAGGAATAGTTAACAGCTAATGTATGCACCTGTGGGTGTACATACATGGATGCACGCTCACATGTGTCATTTGGGAAATTACCCCTTCTGCCCCTCATACATTTTTCACTTGAACACGAGCAAATGCAAATTTGTACTTGCACATGTTGAAAAATACTTATGCAAATTAGGGGCATTGTTTGTTGTGCTATCATATCTGGAAATAATGTTGTCACTGTGCAGCGGATGTGTTGATTAAATCAATTCATGCATCTTCCAAATCAGGTTTGATTGGTAAATGACACCTACAGGCTTAAGCTCTAGACAAATAAATACATTAAATGGCAGGTTCGAATGCCGGCAGGTCAACTCAGCCTTTCATCCTTCTGAGATAGATAAATTGAGTGCTACTCTGTGGGATAATAATGTCATCTGTTATTGCAGCAATCTGAGACCCATGTGTATGTAGCACTATATAAGAAATAGATATTATAATTAAAAAAAATAATAATGACCTTGTATGATAGTGTAAAGTACATACTTCTGGGGTTCGGAGGTCAATCAGTAAGAGGGGAGGATGTGCTCCCCTTTGAACGAGAATGATGCTGCGGTCAGGCAAACTCAGCCCTTCAGTCCCTGCCCCCTCCCCAAAGTAACACATTGAGGAGGACAAAGGGAGTAATAATAGTGACAACCATTATTAAAGTGCTCAGAAGCTGGAGGAATCTGGTTATGTAAATTACAAAATGATCATTATTATTTTTTTTTTTAACTTTTATTTTAAATATTATAACAAAACCATAAAATCACATATAACCAAATACACTCCATAAGACATTAAACTTCCCAAAATTATTAAAACTATTACAAAATAACTTTGTACAATGCCAAAGATAACCCCCAAATAAACATATCAACATCACCCAGTCACCTCCCCACATCCTATTTACACCATTATAACACCAAGTCTAGTAAAGCTGAAGAAATGTACCCCAGATTTTCTCAAACAAACTCAATTTCCCTTCTCTTCTGTAAATTGTCCTTTCCATAGCCGCCAACTCTTGCATTTCAGTCAACCACTCCTCAATATTCAAAGTTATTGCAGACTTCCAATTTCGCAAAACAATTTTCTTTCCAATCATTATTATTAAAGTTATGAACGCGCCCATTCACAGGTAACAGAGGCGGGCTCGTACAGGCACACCCACACAAGCATGCACAATGCGTGTAGCATAGTCTGAACTTTTCATCTCTTATATTTCAGGCTGAGATTATTAGGGTGTGTTTTATATCAAATCACAAGTAGCTATTCGGCCTTGTCACATCAACAAGTAGCAGAGCAGGGCATATATAGTATGCCATTCTCTGTAGCCCGCTATCTCGGCCACTCTCAAAACTGACACTAACCAGATCTTCCTGCGCCCAAAATAGAAGGGCTAAGAAAATGGAAAATGATTAGAACTTTTATAACGGGTGGTTGCTAGGAACATAAACTCGCGGAACGTTTGCCTTCTTTTTCCGAGCATTGCCCAGGCCCTGCTGATGCAAAGAAATGGCAGTGGAACGCACATTCACACGGTTCCGCAGTGGAGTAACTTTGCTGAAAAATGTTGGGGAGACATGACATCTGACGAAAAGTTGCCCCAGCCAAATTAATGGGGACAAAATGGTGTGCCATGAAAGTTGGGGGGCACAAACACCCGTGCCCCCCCTAAAATGACGCCCATGCGGTTCCAGACCTGTGCCAACATTCAACGCCTGCCAGTGCCAGGGGTTTGGCAGCTTATGGTTTTAGTGGTCTGGTTCTTCAAATATTCCCATCGGAAGGGAGGCCTCCAGTCAGGGTAGAACTGGGGCATAAAATTGTCCCGGGCACCAAAGAAAAAGTGGCCCACAGTTGGTTGCAAATGGCAATTCATTCCTTTTCGTACAGACTGATTGAATAGTACCCAAGGGGGAGTTTTTTGATAACATGTGATACAAATTGTGCAATTTAAAGAATATTTATTCAGCAAGAATGAACAAAACTACTAGCTGTATAGTAAAGTAGCTCATCAAACTGGCCCACATTGGCCCAAAAAGTGGCCCACTTTGACCAGAATAAACTGCTCCACACTAGCATTTTGCTTTTTTTTCATTAGGGCATTGCCCTTTTGCCTTATAGGCTAGTCCGAGCCTTTCTCCAGTGCTCTAGGACTGGGCTCGCTGATCTGCGATTACTAAAATCCATGCAGGCTGTCAGGAAAACCACACTCAAAAATAACATGTCATGAATACCAACATAGGGCCTGGTTCATGGAAAAGTGACTTTGCACTGCCAACAAACACCCTGATTCACAGAGCGGTGCAACGTGTATTTTTGCAGTGCAAACTGACTTGCACCAAGCTAAAAGTTCCATGAATCGGGCCCAAAGTGTCTTTCTGCAAGTTTGTTGGTCTTTTTGCAAGCCTCCCTGGGTGGGTGTTGGTGGTAGCTGGGTCGGTGAGCCCAGTGCTAGAGTTTCTCCTTTGGGAAAGATTATTTGCCCATGGTTTATGCTAAGCCATTGACTCCATACAATTCAATGTAATATTGGCCAGGACAAACATCTTGACGATTTTCTTCGTTTAGTTTTCCAACTCTAAAAACATGTCACATGGTCAATGCATGTTAATCTTATGAATGCACGTGACACATATGCATCTCTGTAGGTCTTACACTTGCACAGGTGTCTGAGTTCAGCTTACATGTCCAGGACCTCTTCTCTCCTCCCTGTGAATGGAAATGCGGTCACCCACCTGCTCTGCATACTAAATTTGCTTATGGCTTACATAAAGAGCCACTACTCGTCACATCTGCTTTTATGTGTTAAGGGGTGCGGGGCGGCTGTGATAAAGTGGGGCCAGCAGTTCTCCCGACCACCCCAGTAAATGTCAGATGCCCTGTGGCAGCACAGGCACATCTATCAGTGCGAATTTGCACAGGGAACCAACCGCCCATTGCAATCGTCTCCCCGCCCACTGCGGCCCATGATGCCACTTCCCGGGTTCCTGCTCACAGCTTGGAGCCAGAGCTAGCGATTCTTAAAGGAAATAGGAGACTCCAGTGACCAGATTACAAAAACGTTGCACCGGTGCAAGTTCAAAGTTGCACAATATTAGCACTAGGGCAAAGTTTGCCCTATTTCTAAAAACACTGGGACATATTAGAAAACCATTGCACCATGACAAGTGCAGTTTGGCATGGTAAGCACCAGGGCGAAAAGTGCCCTAGTGCAAACAAAATATATTTTCAATGCATTTTTGCCTCAGGACAAGTTTCCATTTTAGCACTAGAGTAAACTTTCCCTGGTGCAAACATGCAGTGAAAATGTTGCTTTTTTGCACTAGGGCAATCTGTGCCCTGGTGCTTATAACATGCCAAACTGTACTTGTCACGGTGCAAAGGCTTTCTAATATGCCCCAGTTTTTTTTTAAATTAGGGCAAACTTTGCCAGAGTGCTAATACCGTGCACATTTGCAGTTGCACCAGTGCAACGTTTCTGTAATCAGGCCCTAGATGTGTCTTGGATTTCGGTAGTGTTAATGGTGCTTTAGGCTTGTTGTATGATTGCATAATGTACTTTTTCCTGCTTGCCCTTCATAGCAACAGTAAAAAGACACACTATTCTTAATTTTTTGTTATGTGGTCTTATTTCCAAAGCATACCATGATACCATGGCACATAGGGATATATATGGATTTAGAATTCAGACAACCACCATTTTACATAACAGCTTCTCCGATCAGCAAGTAAAATAAACCAGCTTCCTCCCATGTGCCCGGCAGGCACTGAAGCCGGCGCAAGGCTGGATCTACCGTTGCCCGTATGCCCTTCATCATTTCATCTTGCTAAACGAAACTGGCGTGGAATTGGCCTCATGTAATTTTAAATGAGTCTAGCAAGGATAACATCAGGGGAGATAAGTGTTGAGTAACGAGCATCGCAACCAGCCTGGCAGGCCAAAGTATTCTTTATCAAACTGCATGAGGATGACTTCATCTTTTGCACAAAGAATAAGCTTGCATCCCAATCCCATAAAATTAAAATGGATCATTTAACAACACCAGAAATTAGATTTCCTCTACAATTTTCATTTCTTAAGTATTTTAATGGAACCAAATCATAATAGGGCAAATATTGATTTATCATCTAATATAAATGCATAACTCAATCAGCATAAATCACTTGAAGTATGTTATTGCAAAAGTGATATCCTCAAAAATAGTTCTCTTCATTAATGACCAGCTTGCATTTAAAGCACAAGGCTAAAACCTTGAAGCGAGGGCTCATGGATTCTATGTGTATCCGGGGGGGGGGGCAATTCACAAGACATTCTTTCATGCTAATGCACCCCCCTATTCACAAAGGGCATCAGAGAGGTATACATTCAGATATCCTTTTTGCACCTGTAGACATTTACACAATCCAGGTGGAGCAGGAGCAAGGACTGTGCAATGCATAGAAGGACTATTTTTGAGTCTTCTGTGCATTTTATTTACACCAGGACAGCAGAGGTATCAACTGCTGCTTACTTGCTTGCCCCAGTATCAGCCAAGCAGGTAGATATATGTTTTCCTTTTTTAAACATGTCACCAAGGGACGTTGTTAAGGTAATTGTTTAATCAATGTGGTGACCTATTTATTTCTCTGAATGAGAAAACTCAAAAAAAGGCATTTACCTTTTCATTTGTGTGATGTTTTGCAAACCAATTCCTGAATTAATGTAGCAATCAAGCCCCAGCAGAGGTACGTACACAGCCGGTGACAGCCCGCCATCCTGAGTTTAGGGAGGCTCGAGCAGAGTATGACCATTACCAGCCATGTATGCTCCACCCCCTGCTGGGGCGTGATTGTTATTCACACCGCGCAGTACGCCCGGGTGCAAGTAGTCTAAGTCCCTTTTCCATCTCTATCGTGGCCGGGAGCAGGAGGGGCAGGGGAAGCGCCAGGGCTGGAGCACAAAGCTCCAATCCAGCAGGTAAGTGGGAGGGGTATGGGGTGAGCAATGATATGATAGGTTATTTATAACGCGCTTAATAACCATAGGTTTCTAAGCGCGGACCCGGGGATCGAACCTGTGTCGTTCCATATCGTCTTGTTTCCAAGGAAAGCATGTTGCCGCTGAGCTATCCTCCCGAGGTATGGCTTTGTATTGTTTTGGGAGTTGGGGAGGTAACAGGGAGAGGCTCCTTACATTAAAAAAAAGATGGTGTCACCAGGGGACAGGCCTTGGGTGGCTGGAAACAGCAGGTGGACACTTTGCTTTCTCACCCACTCTTCCAGCCACCTGATTGGCTAGCACCCTTTCCTGGGTGCAAATACATAATTTACTTGTTTTAGTCCATTATTGATTATTAATGTCCAAGTCATATTTCCTCAGGACCCTCAAAACATGGCATACCTATGTCATTGTTAGGCTCGTGCATGAAGGAGACCCATGATCAAACCTTGTGCATGGTGAACAGGCAGCGGAACTGGCATTAAGGGAGCTGCCTGTCCATGCATGCCTGAAGAGGACTGTGGCAGGGCTGAGGGGCAATCTCACGGTTAGCAAATTATTCCATGCAACATCACATTTAGAAGACCACATCGGAAAAAGGTGCTGAAAGAGGACTCACAACCAATTTAAGCTGACTTCCTGATGACGCCTACCACTACTTTTATTGGTGATAATGAACAGTTTATAGTGAAGGACTGGCGCAGACATATTCAAAAGGATAGACAGCCAAAGAGGCATTCATCAAGAAAATATATTACCAGAGGCAGATGATTTTTTACCAAGGGTGTCTGTTCCTGAAGTCATACAGGGCAAAACAATGTCATAGTGCATGCCAAACACTCGCGCCAACCAAATACACGTTCTCTGATCGAACACTATCCAGCACGTGACTGGCTGATTTGGAGTTAAGGAACATTGGCAAAGTATTCTCCCAGTTGGTGAGACTAACCGCCAATGGAATCTTAAATGAGTAACTTACCACACCGCATAGGCTAAGGTAGAACACCTCCAAATATGACTTTACAGCCTTTGCCTGGGCTTCTTACATCCAATACATTTGCATATATTTGCACTGCTTGGGAAGCTGGCACAGAAAGGAAGTATACACGTGAGAGGCAGTTTGCATGTTACATCCGGCTCTCTCCAGGGCACAGGTACACCCAGATATAGTCCCGGGAGGATAGGCAACGTGCTCGCCTTGGAAGCAAGACAACAGAAAGCAGCACAGGTTCGATCCCCGGGTCCGCGCTTAGAAACCTCTACGTATTTAAGCGTGTTATAAATATGCAACTAAGACAATACAATTATGCCATTAAAAAACAAACAATTCCCGTTGCATTTATATAAATAAACTATTAGTTCAGCGTCGCCATTAAAGGGGGTTCTACTGAATGAGAACTGGGGAAAAAAAGAATCCTGCAGGCAGGCATTAATTGTGGTGAAAAGATCCACTTGAGGGATGTTCTGTATCACGTGGGTGGCCGACCGAGTGGAATCGTACAGGTCCCGAATGGTGCTGTAAAACCCCCCTCAGGAGAATGTACCATTGGGAAGTTCAGTTTTAATGTAACCAGCTATATTTGTCATGTTAACTTACAGTATGAGACTCAATAACCGTTAAAAAAAACGAAGGTATCTGTGTGCGGGTGGCACAATTGTGAGACGGGGACACTATGCTGATTTCCCAATCCGTTTCTGCTCAGCTGTATGGAAAAAAACCTTGCCTCTACCTTTGCTGCCTGATTTCAAAGTTGGAATATTTGTTTAAAGGCTGCGGGATTCAGCAATCCTGCAGCCTTCGGATCGGTTGGGTGAAGAAGAAAGTTGGTGAGTTTTGAGAAGGGAGCGAAAGACTGATTTTAGGAGCTGGGATCAAGAAAAGCTGGAAACATGGCTGAGCGCAGGAAACTGAGCGAAGGACATGGGAGAAAGAATACAGGACACAAGAGGTGAACAGTGCTAGACAAGGGAAGAGAGATGGAGAGTACCCACACTGTGAACACATAAAAAAGTGCACAGACAACAGAAACAGGGCCTGCGGGCCATAGGAAGCCGGTGGAGAGCTGTTAGAGCGGGGGACATGTGAGAGCAGGAGGGAGCTGAAGGCGAACTTGACATGCATAAAGTTACATTGGAGGAGAGAGGGAGAGTGAAAAGAGGTAGGCCGAGAAAAAAAAAAGAAAAGTCAATGCGAGGAATCATCAAGGTGAGAATGAGAAAGTTGGTATCTAGAAAACATGGAATGAGATAATTTTTCCTACGTTGTAACTTTGGAAATGGCAGGAGAAAAAAGTGAAAGGTCAAACATTATTCCAAGATTAGAGGTAAAGCTAGAGAGAGGAAGTGGAGTGGGGGAGAAGACAGAGGATGGGGAACCCAGGCATAGAAAGACGAATTGGGAAACATAGAATTTCAGCTTTGAAATGTTGAATAGAAGAGAGTATGAAATCATCGGGGGTTTCAGAGCAGAGAATCCATTGAAAATAGAGGCGTAAAGCTGTTTATATTTGGATGTATTAATTTTTAAAATGCCTACGCATAAACGCTAAACATGGAGGATACGGTACAAAATCGAGGATAACAAATGAATGTGAATAAATAACGGAAAAGTGATGAGGAAAGCAAATAGGTTTTGAGATTAGAACAGAAGATAGATAGATTGGGAGAACAACGAATAGGGAGAGGCAAAGAGTTCCAGTACTTGGGAGCAAGTAAGGAGAAGGAGCCGAAACGGGATTGCGTGCACAGCGGTATAGGAACTGTCAGAAGAAAGAGCGATTGAGAACCTAGAGAACGAGTAACAACATAGAAAGAGACAAGGGAAGAAAGATAAGGGGGCCAGGCCATGTAAGCATTTGAAAGAAATGCAAAGAAAATGAAAGAGGAGCTGGGATGCGAAAGAAAGCCAATAGATAGGAGAGTAGAGGAAATAGAGATATGAGCTCAGAGGGAAAAAAGAGTACCAATAGAGGAATTAAAGATAGAACATAATGGAGCGAGGTGATAGGCAGGAAGACCTGCGAGTAAAGCGGTGCAATAGTCAAGTTGCGAAAGAACTTGAGTAGAAATAAGAAGCTTAGTAGCTTAAAAGGAAAGAAAGGGGTCATCCTTAGGAATATTGTAAAGTGGTAGACAACAAGAGAGAGCAGTGTTGGAAATGTCCTGTTCAGACATGCATGAGAAGGAAAGATTTAGGCGTCATCTCAGTCTATAAGAAACATAATAGAGATGGGGGGAATAGTGTAGAGAGGGAGAACAAAAGAACCTTGGGGAACCCCAAAACATTGTGGAAGAAGAGAGGAGGAGCCAACCAGAAAACAGAGTGAGATAAGAAAGGTAAAAGTAAAAACACGACAAAGCAGAACCTGAGATACCAAAAGAAGAAGGTGTAGAGTAGTGATCTGCCTTGTAACGCAGAGCAAACCCTCAAGGCGTAGAAGGAGAGACGAGAGTACAGCATGGCAAGCAAAAGGGGCATGAAGAGAAGCAGTTTCAGTCCATTGCACAGGACGAAGGAAAGAGTGTAGAGCGAGAAGAAGAGAGTTTAGTATCCAGGTAAAGGAAGAGTAGCAAGCAAGCAAGAAGAGTGGTGAGGAACGGAAGTAGAGAAATGCAGTGATTGCTCACCAATGCAGAGGCATTAAAAGAAGCTTTCTACAAAGCAGGCAGAATAGTGGGGTGCTCAACGGGCTGGTAGAATTTTCCAGACGAAAACGAGCAACTGAACAGTGCAGCGATGCAGGAAAGAACAGAGAGGACCATGGTTGGATTAGCAAGTCATTACAGAAGATTCACATTATTCTCAGTAAAAGGAGGAAACGAAGGGTAGTGACATGATGTGATGGGTTAATCAGGCCATCTGATAATTTGAATGGATTAGTCCCTCTACCAGTAACCCCAACCTGATGAAAAAAGAACACATGTCATTTGCGAGAGAACTGGGGGTGGACGCTCTCTCTGGAATGGCATCATGGTTAGTAGGATTCAGTCCTGATTTCAGAGCTTTTAGATAAGGCAAACAGTTTGTCATTTAGTGCAGGTGTTATGTCCACTCTGTCCAAATCTATAGGAGACGCAGGTTTCAGCAGATGCATGTGAATGAAATGTCTGCAAATCAGTAGGGTAGGATGATGATGAGTTTAAGGGTCCACGTCTGAGTAGTTTTCAGCCCCTTTGAGATGGGACTCCAGCAGCCTCTCAAAGCACCCCCACACTTACCACCGTGAGGGTGCATCAAAGATGTTAAGCAAAATGACATATGCACCTTCGCCCAAGGGGCCATGCTGCCATCTACCCACTTGGATGGCCAGTAATGTCAGCTGTCTTCAGTGGATTTATATCATTTGCCGCTCATCCCAACTCTGAATCAATGCTCACAAAGCCCTCTCCGTCCACCTCTTACTGTCAACCTCTTGTTTTGAGCAATATGCCTCCTACCCACTATTTCCAGTCTGTGTGTCATCTTTTGAGTCACGTGGCCTCTCTCGCTATTGTCTATGCAAACCCAGTAGTCCCAGAAGATTTCACTCTCCCTGTAGCTGGTCCAGGCGATCCCTTAGCCAGCAAATACTCTGTGGATATGGATGGGCTAAATATTTCCCAAGGAATACTAGGCCTCTCTCATAAGTGAGGTCACACCCTTTATTTCATTTGCACGCTTGTCGATCACCTTGAAACAGGTACCTCTTTCTTACTCATTAGGTCCGAAAATGTTACCATTCCTGTGGCCTTATATTTCCTAGATTTCATTAAATCGCACTGGTCTCTCTAGAAACAACTGGATGACTTTTTATGAATCCTTTCAAGATCACCATTTAACTATCCTCAACCCTAATGCATCTCTCACCTGTGACTCTACTATCAATGGTATGGTCTCCAATTCCATCAACAAAACCTATGACCAATCTGACACATTTAAAGAACATAGGAGGAACCCTACGGCAGCAAATCCAACCCTTGGTTCTCTGAGACACTCACATCTACAAAAGATGAAAAACACCAACTGGAATGCAAATGTTGCTTGAAATATAGCACCCTTAGCCATAGAGAATTTCAAACCTCCACCAGAAAGTGTACTGCACAATTATTATAATTATTATTATTATTATTATTATTATTATTATTATTATTATTATTATTATTATTATCATCATTATTAGAGTATTCATTGAGTGCAGCCCTAGCTTCGGGCAGCAACGGAGCACTTGGCAATCATAGGGGGAAGAACAGGATGAGGGAAGCAGAGAAACAAGGCACCCGGGAGCTAACAGGGAATGGGGAGGGTGGACAGTTTGTTAGTGAGGGATCTACAAGCAATATGGGAAGAAACAGTGGGGAGCAGCTCACCAAGTTGCAGGTAGTGTGGGGAGTGGAGGGTGTGTGGACCTAAGTGAAGTGAGTGAATGTGTCTGATGTTGACGGGGAGGTGCTTCCAGAGTCTTGGAGCATAGACAGAGAAAGCCTGTCTTCTGGTTCTTTCCTTCATGCACCGGCAGAGTTGAAGTCTGCACATGTCCTTATTTCTAGTGGGTCGTAGGGCTCCTGTGATGCTGAGTTTGTCTGTGGGGTAGCTTGGGGAATTCAGGGTGACAGCTTGTAGATGAAGCAGGAGGATTTGAAGATGACACAGGCTTGGATTGGGAGCCCGTGCAGTTTGGTGATGGTCTGGGTGATGTGGTTGAATTTGCAGAGTCCTTAGATGAGACTTGCTGCAGCATGCAGGACGCATATCAGGGGTGCCACGGTACTTACCAGAAGGCCTTCCAAAAGGGCATTGACCCCAGGCGGGAGGGGACCAAGGATTAGACAGCAGTTCTGAAGTGGTTTTCCAGGAAAAGGGTTTGATTTTCCGCAGGAGAGAAAGTTGGTACCAAGCCGTTTGTGTCTTTCTTGCTTTCTTGCATGCACTGGTGGCCTCAGTGAAAATATTCTACTGCACTCTCAAATGCAACCCTCTAGTGATGGCCCACCTTATAACCAGTAGTAAGGCCTTCACATCTCTTAGAGGCCTGCTACCTACATAAATATTCAAAAAGTTCCTATTTTACACAGCACCTTCAGAGCATGTGATGGGAATGATCCCTCTTCCCTGATATAAGGTTTGGTCCCTGACCAACGGAAGATTGTCGCAGTAACCCATATCTTAAAGAAGCCTTCCCTTGACCAAGGTGACATGACTCAACATAGCCCAATTTCCAATCTACTTTTTCCAGCTAAACTCCTTCAGTGGCTAATGTTATGTTATTGTGCATTTGTGCTGCGCCTTATATGCCATTGGTATGATCTCAAAGCGCTGTGGGTTGTACGCTCTTGGGGACCGTAGTCCAGGTCAGTGGCGAGAGTAGGGTAGTATATAGTGCTTGGGTGCACTCAGTATGTGTGCAGCCAGTGCGGTTTGTGATGAAACAACTCTAATCCTTCATCAACGGAAACTCCAGCATGGACAGCTTCCAAGCTGGATTCAGGGGCCCCGAAATCGGTCCTCGCTCCAGCACTCGATGATTAACAATGCTTGTGGTGGACTGAGATGTCCTCAGCCAAATTCAACACCATTAGCCACAACACCCTAATCGACAGACTCCGAGACATGGGCACTGGCGGTTTCACCCTACGGTGGTTCATTTTTGATTTCCGTTACACCGCATCGGGTTATGCCCCGAATTACAAGCAACTTTTGAGGGTCCCTTTCACCCTATACCTTTTAACCAACTGAGAGAAGTCTGAAATGGTGCGTCTTGATTTTAAGAGCCAAAACAGGAGAGAGTGCGACCAGGAACAGGCTCACATCATGCACATACTAATAGGCAACATAATTAGGCACTTGGCAACTCTGTTTATTCCTCGATCCATGATCAGAATGCCTCTCAGACTTCCAACATCCTGTTTCCCAATGTCAAGGATCCTAAATGGCTACCCCAGTCTACAAGACGGTGCTGATTCATGCGCGAGCGAGGCTGATCTCCAGTCTCCTGTTTCCCCTTAACTGAATGATGTATGAAGTCTGCTACGCCACAGAGTGCGGCGGCAGTAAATACAGGGCGTAAACAACGCGGCCTGTCCTCTTTGTAAAATCTTCTTGGAGATGGCCCCGATATGCCCACTGTTTTCAATCACTTAAAAGGCAGCAATTGAATTAGTTCAGCCTCGGTGGAGGAGCTGTTACGGCTTGCTGTCCACTTCCAGCCCTGAGACAAGTAAATCACTCCGATAAGATCCCCTCCCTTTCAGGACAGCCAGCGCCATGATTTCCGTGACGTGCCAAGGGCGAAACGACTATCAAGGCCCTCAGAAGAGCAGGGCCTCTGGTCTCGTGGCTGCAGTGTATGTCCACTTGCCCACTGACATTCCATCTTGCAGAAATCAAACGGGGTCATCTTAGGGGGCAAGGAGTAGGGGGGGGAGATTTATTTTGCATAAAACCGGAGCCTTTTAAATGGGGCTGGTTGCAAGAGGGCAGAGGCATTGCCTAAACACATCTTCGAAAGTCCCCAAAAATGTAAGTTTGCACAATAATGTGAATACGTATTCACGATTATAGAAAAGGAGAACTGTGCAGCAGAAAATAACTTTATCGACATTGGGCCCTTTTCACCATAGCACTGCGGAGAGGAATGCAAGAGACAAGAGAAGGCGGAAATGTAAAGAAAATAAATGGAATTGGCCATGGTCAGCTTGTGCGTTTTTAGTTCTGCGCTTACATTTGAGCAGGATGCATTCTGGCGGGGCGGGGGTCGGGGGACACTCACTCACAAAATTGAATCTATGATCGTGCACGCAGATTTACTGCCATGAAGCAGGGCATCCATAGAATGTGGGTACTGCGGCCATGCAGTGGAGTGACTACCGTGGTTAAATCCCAAATCCCCTGATTCCCAGGGGAATGCATCCTGCACCAGGGGAGTTGCTAGGCCTGGAAAAGAGGTTCATGTTAAAGGATATTTGTACCGTGCACTATCACCACCGGAGTAGTCTCCTGGTGCTCTGGCGGATCTGGAAAAAAGGGGGTTGGTTGGGGTACATTAGTACGGATCAAGTTTGGAGAAAGAACAAGGGAGCTGTGATGTGCTGTTGGCAGCTTCAGTTCGGTTAACACCGTTCATTGAGCTTTTTGGTGTGGTATCCGGTCGGTATCTGTCCTGTGCTGTTGTGTAAAGCTATGTGTGGTTTGTTGTTGTAGTGTAGTGAAGTGTCTGAGGCTTGCTGTGATTTTAGAGGTAGGATTGTGTTGAGTTTGAGAGGTTTATGCAGAGGGGTGAGGTTTTAGTAGGGTTGGTTATTAGCATTGTTGTCTGAATAGATGCATACTCATTTTGTGGGTCCTCTCTCGGTGTGACTCAAGGTAATATTCACAATCCTCTCTGGATTCGACGCAGGCTAATATACACAGTTCTAGCTTATTGTGGCACAGGCTAGTAATCACAGTCCTCTCTAAATGTGACTCAAGGTGACATTCACAATCCTCTCTGGATGCGATGCAGGCCAACACTCACAGTTCTACCTTAGTGTGGCATGGGCTAATAGTCAGTCCTCTTTAGATGTGTCTCAAGGTAACACTCACAATCCTCTCTGGATGCGACGCAGGCCAACACTCACAGTTCTAACTTAGTGTGGCACAGGCTAATAGTCACAGTCCTCTCTAGATGTGACTCAAAGTAACACTCACAACGTCTCTGGAAGCGACGCAGGCTAATATTCACAGTTCTAGGTTAGTGTGGCACAGGCTAATAGTCACAGTTCTCTCTAGATGTGACTCAAGGTAACACTCACAATCCTCTCCGGATTCGATGCAGGCTAATATTCACAGTTCTAGCTTAGTGTGGCACAGGAGAGTAATCACAGTCCTCTCTAGATGTGACTCAAGGTAACATTCACAATCCTCTCTGGATGCGACGCAGGCCAACACTCACAGTTCTAACTTAGTGTGGCACAGGCTAATAGTCACAGTCCTCTCTAGATGTGACTCAAAGTAACACTCACAAACGTCTCTGGAAGCGACGCAGGCTAATATTCACAGCTCTAGCTTAGTGTGGCACAGGCTAATAGTCACAGTTCTCTCTAGATGTGACTCAAGGTAACACTCACAATCCTCTCCGGATTCGACGCAGGCTAATATTCACAGTTCTACCTTAGTGTGGCATAGGCTAATAATCACAGCCCTCTTTAGGTGTGGTTCAAGGTAATATTCAAAGAATTCAAGGTAAAATATGGGGGCTACACTAATATCGGGACTGTCGGGTCTCAGGGCGAGCTAGCCTTTTGCTTGTAGCCCCTGATCTTCTATCCGGGGCTACAACCAAAAGCCCCCCATGGCAACGCCTCTGCCCTCCACTGTTTCAAGCAAGTTGAGAAGATGCAGTAAAATGAGCCCAAGGAGCGGCAAAGTTGCAAATGCATTCCTTCAGCTGGGACAGTTACTCCCCAGCACGCTCCTACCCACAGCTTCAGGGCCACTCTTTCCCTCACAACCCCTTTTTCCCTCATTGCCGTCTCTCTTTTATATAGTGCTAAAGTCTACAACTATAAATGGTCTGGCTCCCTAATACCTGTCTGATTGTATCTCAGTTCGCTCACCATCTTTTCCCCTCTAATCCTCCTCTGCACTCAACCTCACCTTTTCATACCCTCCCTGTGCCTCCCCCACTTTCACTCTTAATCCTTACTCATACTGCTCCACTGGAACCCACTGCCCATAGAAATCAAAGCCAGTCCAGCTGCGGATTTCTTCAAAGCTCAGTTTAAAATTCACTGACTTGCTAAAGTGCGAGCTCCTCCTGCCCTCTCCCAGATCCTCCCTACCTGATCCCACCACTGCCTCCAGTGATGCTTAATAATGTAATGTTGTTTATTTCATGAGTACACCTCTTTAGTTTGAAGCCCTTGCCCTCTTAGGTTAATGTTACCTTTGTAAGTCACCTGTTTTCTTATACACATTTTGTTTCTGATGGTTTTGTTTTGTCCCTGGTATATGTCCTAATTTATTTTAATGCCAACATAAACTGGCTCACTACTTGTTCTCATCTTTATGCTATTGTACAGGCACCCTTTCTGGAAATGCTTCTGCAATCTGTAAATGTGTTATTGGAAGTAATTTCTCATCGAAACTGACATCTCTGTGCTTTGAATAAATAATTAATAGAAATAGTTCAGAAATAGTTCAAAGAAAGACAATGCAGTTGTCTTAAAAAATGATTCTAACTAGGTTCTCTATCGAAGTGAGGCCATTTAAGAAGAAAGGATAAGGATGACGAAGATAAGAGAACTTCAGAAGGCTAAGGGCTCCATGACTTACTATCACTGACTTGTCTTTATTAAATTGGTGTGTGTGTGTGTGTGTGTGTGTGTGTGTGTGTGTGTGTGTGTGTGTGTGTGTGTGTGTGTGTGTGTGTGTGTGTGTGTGTGTGTGTGTGTGTGTGTGTGTGTGTGTGTGTGTGTGTGTGTGTGTGTGTGTGAATGGACAGGTATTTATTACACAAGTATCACAATTAAAGCTGCAATAAAGACATTTACCTTCAAAAGCCTCCTTCAAAAATAACACTGGCAGGCTGTGTTCATAACAAAGTTTGACGTTACTGCTTGATAGAGATAGCTCAAAGAGATCCCGGGGGATGTGTTTTGGGTGGGGCGGGAGGACAGGTGGGTGGTAATGGCCTTAGGGATCAGCATGGCCAAGGGCTGTCAATATGGTGGTAAATAACTAAACAACACGCACAGGCTGTGTGTCCCTCCAAATACCTAATCTCTCTCCTATATCCACTTCTGATAACACTAGTTTCAGCTTATAGACAGTGCGTAAGCACCACCTAATAGCCAAAACTAATGAGAAACAATACTCTTTATTGTTGACCTTTTTGTGTATTTGACTGTTACTTGAAGAAATATATTTTTAGGGCTGAGCTGGGCACCTTTGATTCAGGAAATTCTTGTCATTCCATTTATTAATGTTAATGTTATCACTCTATGCATTATTCAACCTTAAAAGAATGACACACTTTCTTCAGACATCAATTTGATGCCAAGGGATCACACTTCTAGGACTCAATAAAAGTTATATCACACCTTTTCCCTTTGTTTGCTAGGAACAATTTGATACTCAGCATTTCTGACATGCAAATATCACTTTTCTGTACCTGCAATTAAAAAAACGAATAACATGGTAAGGAATCCTGCTGGGTTTTCCCGATAGATTAATGAGAAAAAAATGTGCACCCATTTAGATTTATTATATGCAAATTTATCTCATGAATATTAATGACATAGATCCTGAAAACCCCTCAAGGTCTGGAGTCAGACAATCATTGCAGCCAATCATCTGGTTGGTGGATCTGTGCACTTTTTATTGGTTGGAACTTCCTTATTTATGTCATATTTCACTCACATAACTAATGGTTATTGTCAGGGACCACAGGAAACTTTTACGTTTGAGCCTATAATATTTCTGAACCAGAATCAAAATGTAGAACAAATGTGACCGATGCATGCCGGCTGTTTATACCATATTCCCTTTCTTACCGCTGGGGAAAATACTGGTATGTTGAACCAAAAAGTTCAAAGAAAATACAAATAAAATTCACTACGAATTAACCAAAAGACAAATACACCAGATAATGAAAAGCCAAAAGGAAATGTATGGCAAGGAGTAGTGCGTTGTGGGCTGTTGGTATTGGGTTTGGGATTAAGGTTGCAGTAGGCAAAGGAAATACAATGAAAACACATGCTAAATGAAGGGCGGGTTGGGAGGTAAATGTATAGGGTTAGGGTGAGTGGTAGGGTTAGACGATAAGAAGGCAATATAAACAAATAGGGGAAAATACGGGACGAGGGCAGTAGTAAAAGGAGCTCATTCTAGGACTGAAAAAGAGGAAAAGGAAGGAAGCAGTGTAAAAAAGGTTGAAAACAAGTATCAAAAATTTGCAATGAACATTTGTCATAATGGCTGCAATTCAAACTTGATCCTAAAGTAGTCATCATTAAAACAAGGTGTTTCACTAGCACACGTAATGGTTTAGACACGATATATGACAGCTGGAAACGTAACGATGTTTTAAATCAAGTTTATGCACGGTTAATAATATCTATGGTGTAAGTAGTATAATACACCGCTACTAGCACTGCAGCAGCGATCAAGACCTCCCCCATTCTAGCACTACCCTAAACATTAGTCAAGAGCTTGAAAGAATGGCATGTACATCTTGAAGTGTAAGTAGGCCAGCAATTTCTTTTGTGCTAATAATCATTCCTTGTGAGAGAGGCCTATTATGACGGGATTGCCACTAATCTGAAATTGGACCATTTGTTATCGGATATGCATATCCAGTTTGTATGTTTCTATTGTTGAGATGTTCCCAGAGTGTACTCGACTTCCCTCCTATGCTCAGTTTCCAAACTGCACTTTGATATATAAGTATATTAGGAGCACAGATATCATTTTAAGGATTTTTATTTGTGTGTCGTTGTTACTAGGGAAAGCGTGGAGAGCCTAATTCAGAAGCATTCTTATGCAAGGTCACCCATCAGGACGTATGGAGGAGAAGACGATATCATGGGAGATGACAGCCAATCAGCGCAAAGCAGAGGTAAGCGTGCTGGTTATGGGGGAGATGGCCGGATTATGACTCAAACCTAACCAAAGGAAAGAATTGAATTAAGTACATTAAAGGAGAAGCTTTTACATAATTTGCATAATGATCTATCGGATAGTTGATGAGAACACGCATAGCCGTTTGAAAATGGAAATACTCTGAGAATGTGTAGACTGTGCTGTGGCCCTTTATGCTCTGAAATGCCAGCATCAGTGCTTGTCACCCACCCCGAACACTCCCATTCAGGCCATCATATCACATCCTCATAACACCCTCGCAGCACCTCCCTGTCATCTGATCCCATTGCTACTCTGTCAGAGTATTCTTTACCTGTCAACCCTGCCAGTATCACCGACCTGTTGCCCACTAGGTTACTCCTGCGTGAATCCTTTGCATACAATACTCATCAGAGTTATACATCAGCTTGGTATGAGCCACATTTTTAAATACTCCTTCATCCTGATATATCATTGCTATGTGATGCCATTTCGTTCCTTTTGCATCACTTTTCCCCCAATTGTTTTATCAGTAACTGGTTCTCTGCCAGTCAGTTACATACATGAAATATAAACCAGACGATGTCCCAACTTCCCTGTCACTTTTATATCACATCAGTAGCACTTCCATGTTATCGCATGTCCAGTACTTTGCTGCTCCTTGGGAACTAGGTCTGTGCCTTGAAATAGGTAAATAATTAAATAAATCACATTATATCACTTAACCGTTAGCCCATTCAGTGACTGCCACATGCATTCTGTTGCATAACGTATCTGCAATATGACCACTGGCCGCGTACGCAAGCCATTGCCACACCCCACCACGGGTGGCTCTTGGGGACCTGCTATGGACAAGGCTGTAGGCCACTGTCAATGCAAAATAAACGTATGTTCAATGGCCCATGGGCATTGCTAATGGCTGTCACCAAGCACTGATCATGACGCCACCATGCCAACACTAAGGACATGCATGTAACCACATTTTCTTTTTTTGCGTGTTGCAACCATTATATCCATATTAGAGCAACTGGATTCAGTAGAAACCATCTGCCAACAGACATGCTTTTAATCCAGCACACACATTGACCAATGTTTACCATGTACGAAAAAGGCAGAAATGTGCTTGGTGTGTGTGAAAATGACCAGCAATGACTTACTTGTTGGCCCAAACACAAATAATAGGTATTCAAAAGGAGCTGGATGAGGAGAATGCCGTAAACAAACCCTCAAGAAATGTGGCAGGGAAGATGTTTACAAGCAGTCATGCTTTTGATGTGTACCATGGTGAAACAAATGTCTTCTTTAAGCATAAAACAACAGTTTGCAGACGAGCGAGGTAGTCATTTAAAAATAAATCTGACTTGGAGAAGCTATTTAAAGTTGCAAGAACTGAAATAAATTGTCAGAAGCATTAACATTCAATGCTGTTTACTTTAAAAAAAAAAAAAAGGCTGTACCGTGAAATGAGAGAACCATAGTATCGCTCCCTCCCCCACAAACCAGTATTTCTTCATAAATCATTGTGAGCTGTGTGGTATCAAAGGTTCTTTATGAAAAACGAGATCATTCACACTTGTGAACGTGCAGAGAAAATAAGGAGACATTCAAGTGATTAGAGTGTAGTGTGCATAAACTGGAAAGGCCAAGCACAGTTATGCTTCATGCAACTTAAGACCAGGCAGCAAGTGAACGAACCATTCAGTGAACAAGGGACCAAAGCAGATTTGACTGAGTGCAACTCTCGGCAAACCAAGCAGCTGACACGCCGGGCACGTGATCTAAGCATCTATGTGTGGTCAAGCAATGGGACATGGAAGGCCTTTCCTGGATGTCTAGTAAATTGAATGAAGGATGGTGTTCATTAGAAGTATATGAAAGACGTCAATGCCACCTGACTCGCTAGACGCCGCCCGCCCCTCCCCGCCCGCCACCTGGTACAGCTGTACCCCTCCTCTGTTTCCCTCTGTATCCTCTCCACTGCTGTATATCTGTTCTGTTGTTACATCTGAAAAGGGCTCTGTTATGTATCTGCACTGGTGTATTCATCTGTAAAGCGCTCCGTTGCTTCTCAATGCTAGGTCCACGCTCAATAAATACCATAATAGTGATATATTTCAAGAAAATAAGTAAATGAGGTGACATTTGTTTGAAGCAACTCCTATGAGCCAAAACATGCACATCTTTGACTTATTTCTCCCAGGTGTAAAAACCATTTTGTAATATGGACTGGGGCAAAATCAGTTTCTTCTTTCCTTCTCTTATTATAGACAAAGCAAAAATGGTGTAGAATGGATTTGCACATCAGAAATCCTGTGCAAAATGGCCCATATATGGACGTTAAAGCTGCAGCTGCCTGCTAAGATATCGGAGATAACCCAAGCACTGCTTTGGTCACTGGGCACAAGCTTTAATTTCTAGAAACTATTTCATTTTAAACTGATGCAGTGGTTTACAATCTGCAGTAGTGTTGTATACCAAATATGATGGGTGCTGCATATTTCTGAACATTTTGAAATGTATGCAATGACTTTGGAGGCAGGTCCTAGAGAAATGCTTTCAAATCCATTGCCAATAATGTGCCTTAGGTAATTGAGTAATTATTTTAGTAATCCATGGGAAACATTATCCATTAGTATAAAACCAGTCAATCAAATGAGACCTTTGTCCGTTGCGTTAATCCATCCTCAGTCACCTGATATTATGATATGATAGGATATGATATGGCATTTATAATGCGCCTATACACAAGTGTTTCAAGGCGTGAAATGATATCTGCATAAGTGAAACGATAGCCCAAACTGCGAAACCTGAAGCATTAGTGTGAAACACTGAGGCGAAGTGTTAGTCCTTGACAGGAAGCCATATTCTGTTATATGAAATCATAGTCCTCTGTAAGAAATGGAAGTCTTCCATGTCAAGCACAAGGCAACAGTCAGGTCGCATGGACTCATCTGAAACCTCAGCATTTATTTGAAACATGTGCAATACGACATCATCTCAAAAAGTGTTATTTTGTTATTGAAAGCCAACCTGCTATGTCTATACATTCTCCATCGGTCTACTGATATCCTCCTTTGGATTCGCCGACCACCTCTTTGCGGATGATGCTGTACTCCCATTCCTGAGACCTGCTCACGCATTTCTGCCTGCCTCTCTGCAGTCCATCACTCAAGGACTTTTGATTGTCTCATGCCCAACTCCTCCAGCAATGCAGCTATCTCCCTTCACTCATCCAACTCTAATCCCCCGTTTCCTTCCTTCACCCATCCCACCGGACTTGATTTCATGCAACTTGAAGGATTGTAATTGATCATTAATAATTGATATTTAATTTATATCGCGCTTGTACACAGGTGTTTCAGAGCGTGACAAGGCAAGGGAGGGTAACAAGGGAGAACAAAAATAACGATCTTACTAGGCCTAGTGACATTGAGAATGAGCAAGTGCATGGGAGAGAGAAAAGGGAAGCAGTGCATGGAAGGGGGAGAAGTGGAAAGTGCAGAGCAAAGGAAAACAAACACATAATAAATAAATTAATAATAACAAGCAAACAACAGTGGTAGTGCAGTCATCAGGTGGCAAATGCTCGGTTTGAGGCAACAGTCAGGGTGAGTCTGGTAAGTGCAGAGAGAAAAAAGGGGGGACTGTATGGTTACAGATACAGGCCCCAGAGCAAGGGTTTACCAGGATGCAGTGCGGGTGGGTGGCAAAGTGAGCGGGTACCTGTGCCCGGAAGTCAGAAGGTAGGCCAAGAGCACAGTGCCAAGAAAGAGCAGAATCAGCAGGGGAGAAGAGGGGTGAGGACAGAAGCAAAGAGGAAGGTGTTGAGGTGCTTCCAGAACCAGAGATGGTTTTCCTCAAGTTTCAGGGTGACAAGGAGGCTGTTCCAGAGGGAGGCCCCAGCCAAAGACAGAGATCTACCCCCAGCTTGTTTCTTTGAGAAATGACTGACCCTGAGGGAGTTAGAAGTAGAAGAGCGAAGAGCTGGAAAGGGAAGGTATTTACGAAGGGACAGCTGAAGGTATATTGGACCCAGGCCCCAGAAAGCCTTGTGGACAATGCAAAGGATTTTGAATGTAATCCTTGCAGCCACTGGAGGCCAGTGGAGAGATTTCAGAGCGGGAGAGATACGATCCCAAGTTGCAAAGGGCGGAGAGTAGAAGAAGGTAGATTTAGAAAGAGGCTGTTACAATAGTCCAACCTAGAGAGAAGCAGGGCTCGAGAGACAGTGAGCTTCTGGGGTAAGGAGAGGAAAGGCAGAATACCTCTGAGGAGGTGCAGTAGGAAGTTTGACTTTTTAGAGACATCAGAGATGTGGGCAGAGAAAGAAAGCGTGGAGTCAAAAATGACCCTGAGGTTCTTAGCCTCGGAAGTAGGGGTAGGAGGAGGGCCAAGGGAAGCCGGCCAGAGAGTGAGAGAACCTCTGAGTCTTTTTTTACAGCAACATCAACCTTCAACACTTTTTCACTTCCACCTCTTCTGTGGCCAGGACGCACCTCCATAACATCAGAAAAATATGCCTCCTCCTCATGTACAACTCTTAAAAAAAACGAATATTCAGCCTGGTATTTAGTGGCCTTGTCTACTGTCCGAGTTACCACCCGTAGCTTTTATATGTTTTACATTTTGCCACCCATAGCTTCTATAATCTCCCCCGCTCCTCTCCCACCTTGAAACACCACCTCCACGGCAGCTGGTGTTTCATGAAAAAAAATGGTCTCTCTTCTAATTCCTACTGCTCATCATTAAATCAATGCATGGCCTGTCTCCACTTTACCTAGGAAACAGTATCTCCATCTATTCTCCTTCACACTTTCCTTGATCCACTTCCCTCCCCAATCTCTCTTTTTTCCTAACACCCTGCACTTTCTTTTGCTTTCACTCCTTCTCTTTCCTCGTCCTACACTGCTGGAGCTCCCTGCATACACATGATAGAAACTCTTCTACCATCCAATGTTTTACATCTTCACTTAAGCTCCATCTCCACAACCTTTAAGGGGTCTTTACTCAGACACTCCTCTTCCTTCCTGAGTACCCGCTAACTAACTCCATTGTACATACCAGGTCCCCCATTACAACTGTCTGTCATGTGTTTCTTCCCGTCCTGGTTTCTGTCATTTGCAAACCTCGTCATGCATTTGTCAATTACTCATCAACTGTCCATCTGACATACAGCATCTGATTAAGGAAAACCCTGGTTACTGTTCTTAGCAGATATGTATGTGTTTATCTCGTTGAGACATCTTACATATCTACAAATAAATACAAAAATGCTAATAGATGAATCTGAAATACCTGAATGAGAGGTTGAATGAAAGAATGTGAGGGTGAGTGAGAGACAACACCTATATAGTAAAATTCACTGAAAAAAACGTTGTTAAGGTGCAGTTAAAGTGTGCAGATTTAACGCAACAAAACCCTTGAAATCCAGCGAATGTGTGAAGTCATGACCAGCTTAACTCTTCACGCTCCTGTTGATGCACCCCATTAAATGTATGTGCTCATGGGTTTGGAACGGGAACGCGCCAAGCTAAGCTGGTCATGACTTCCTACATCTGCTGAATTTCAAGGGTTTTGTTGCGCTAAATCTGCACAACTTAACTGCACCTTAACTAAGGTTTTTCCAGTGAATTTCAAGGATTTTGTTATACCACAGTTTTATATCAAGCACTATCATGTCCTTCACCCATGTCCACTGTACTTGTTCCCCCAATATGTATCTTTTGGACCGTGGCCACTCTACATGTCTTTCGTGCCCACTAGCCAGGCCCTTAGGCCCTGGCCATGCCCACTGTATCTTTTAGTACACCAGCTTTCTTTCCCACTCACTAGCCATGGCCTTCGCCCATGACCATTGGCTCCGCCTTCAGCTGAGGTCCCTATACATGTTACCCCAATAACTTTCTTCCAGTCCCACTAGCCAAGTCCTTTGTCCATGGCCAGTGCCTATGTCCTTCGCCCATAGCCACTCTACATATTGCCCCAATAGGTTTCATAAACGGGCCTACTAGCCGTCGCCATTGCCCATGGCCACACCACTAGGTTTCTTTTGAGCACACTAGCCATGGCCTTTGGCCATGGCCAGTGGCCGCAGCCTTTCACTGTGGTCCCTTCACATATTGCCCCAATAGGTTTTGTTGGGGCCCACTAGCCATGGCCCTTGGCTGTGTCCACTTTCCATATTGCCCCATTTGGTTCCTTAAAGTAACCCAGTAGCCATATTCTTCAGCCACACCCATTAACCCCCACCCCACTGTTGCTGTACCATTCCACCTTTTGTTCTATTAATCACATTCTTTTAATTCTCTTTTTAAAAAAAAAACTTTTCCCCATAACCACTATTAGTATAACCCCAATCATAGTAATGTACTACAAAGAACCCCATTTATTCATAAAATAACCCTGGTTATTCATGGATGCATTTTCATTCCTGGTCCCGTTTTCTACTGTAACCCCAGTTATGGGAAAATAACCCTGAACTCAAGCTCTGAACTTGGTCCCCAAGCCCCCTCTTTCCCCTTGTCATTTCATCTTTTTTCCTCCTCTAAATGGCATTTTTCCACTTTTTGTTTTGGCTAATCCTGGTTATTTCGGAAAAATAACCCTGGTTATGTCTTGCATCAAACAAAAGAAAATGGCAGCTTTTTCATTTCTGAACAGCCTCTCTGCTGCTAAGCACCATGGGAGATATAGCTACAATTTTGGAAGATGGGGCACCCCTTCTCTGTCAAATATTTTAAGAACTACTGGATGGAATACTCCCAGACCCCTCCTGGAAATCGAGGCAACGCTTTTCACCTATGTTGTTTCATACCTTGTCCAATTCCATCCAGCTTTCTGCGTGCGCTGCACAGACATGTGGACCTTTTTCTCTATGGTCAAATTAATGGGAGTAGGCCATCTGTCGTATGGGCTGTGACAAACATTTTCTTTGCAAAATATCAGCCAAATCCGTCATGAGAGGTAAAAGCTATGAGCAATCAATTTTGGGGTTTCCTACGGAACTTGATACTCAACTTAACTATAGTGCAGTGACCGCCGTACTATAATTTACAGACAAAAGGTTCCCTATGTTCTGTCAATGAGGGTGAGGGTGAGGGGTGCTAGGAACACATTTCAATACCCCATACAATCCTGTCATTCGGGTGAAGAGTCAGAGTCATACGTAGAATTCTCTGTCCCCGTTTGCCTCATCTGCGAGTTAACTAGAAGAAAAGCAAGACAAGATAAGCATTTTCAGGCAATGTCATCCATCTAATAGTATTGTATTTTCTAATCTTAGGATCAACAGGGATAATACCTGGCAAGCAACTGAATGTTAGGGAAGCACATTTAAATGTAACGTGTTACTTTAGTGTAGGAACATGCAGCCAGAGCCTTTCCAGATGTTTTGGGCCATGACTCCCATGATACCTCACCATTGACTGTGGTGAGTATGGTGAGTTATCTGGAGACTCAATGTTTTCAGGCATGTATTGTACTGGAATCAAATGAACAAATCTGAAATTAGGCAATACATGATCATGTCAACTCGGCAAAAATGTCAGATGCACTATCACATTCACAGAAACCTGGTGTTGTCATTGGATGCGGGATAGTGTTTCCACAGGCAGAGCAATGAAGTAATGGAGTTGGGAGACTACTGCCTGCTTGACCCCCAGATGTTCTATATATTTGGTCCCGTTGGGGAAAGGCATTCTTGAACAGACAGACCTTACTTCAACTGGTCCCACAATTCCTAGCTGAAACTGCACTGGGTACCTGGCCACCCTGCTTGATCTTGGGCCCAGGCATCGTCAGCTGCACACCTGCACTGCCTCCCTGGCAACACCTGCACCTGGGGACTGTTTTCTGTATCCCTTCGGTCCCCGTACCAGCACTTATGTCAGCACTTACCTTGCACTTGCCACCTCTGGCTGTTTACTACCCGTTGTACTGCACTTTCCCGTTGCCCTTCCCCCCCGCACTTTTCCCTTTTCCCCCTCCCATTCACTTGCGCAATCTGAATGACACCTGGCCTAGTAAGGTCGTTGTCTGTCTTCCCTTTGTTCTCCCTCCCTTGCCTCGTCGCGCCTCGAAACACTTGCGTATAGGCGCGTTATAAATGCCGTATCATATCATATCATAGAATCAGTCCCACCGATCAACTGCTGCTAACGACCTCACATCAGTCCCGAATTACCAAGTAGGCAAAGTAGGCACTGGCCTGTAGGCCCCACTATTTTTAGGCACCCGCAACAATAGATTGAAATAATATTGATTTGATCTTGAAAGAAAATTACAATCAAGCTTTCTTAAATAGTTTCCAAAAGATAGAAAAAAATGAATCAACTCAAGGCAACAACTTTACATTAAAGACTCTACAGAGAAAATACTGTATTAATTTACTGTACCCATTAACAACTTAAAGTACATAACCCAGAGACATCAGATTCACATAACAGTTTGTCTCTTAAATGCCCACCTGGCAGCTGTCAGTCTGTAGAAAAATCTGGTGCAAACTGCGCAGGTGTAATGTACAGTAGCGATGGTCATCTCCATCTAGCGACCGTCGTGCACACTACTTGCATCAATGTTATCTGACTAGAAACCCCCAGAAACTAAGCTTACTGTGAGTTCCCGCTGACTCCAGACCCTATTAGAATATTTGCGAGTCGAAGCTTCGAGAACACTAGCGAGTACATATACCCGGCGTCTGCGTTACTGTAAGTTAGCTTTTCTGAGTTATAATGAAGTTTGATTAACTTCACCATCTAATTTAACAGAACAGATCTATCTTGTTCAGGCTCTTTTACTTGTTTTTGGCTGCGACTTAAGAATTCTTTCATTTTCTTGAACAAATAGTAAATATGGTTTGTCGTCCCTCTATTGTAGACCCATAATGTTGGTGCCCGCGTTAAAGTAATTTATGAGGGGGGCCTCCACAGGGTTTAATCAGGCACTGCTTCACATTAATTGTTTACATTAAATCATAGCACTGAATATATCATAGCACTGAATATATCATAGCACTGAATAAGAATTGCAGCGATGGTAAAAAACCAACAAGGATAGCAGGAAGGGTTTGGATATATCATCATTCTAACTTCTTATATCAAACCTTGATACTTAAGCAAGATTGTGTGAATTCTAGATGTTTTACGAGATAGATTCTTGAATTTATGTTTTTACAACTTGATGTTTTTCTTTTCTTTACAGGATCGGCATTTACAGCGTCCGATAATTTATCTCTCAGCTCCTGGGTCACATCTTCATCTGGTTTTTCTGGGTTTCAGCACCCTCAGTCATTGGCTGCCCTTGGTACCAGCACTGCATCCATCGCCACCCCCATTCCTCACCCCATCCAGGGATCACTGCCACCATATAGTCGACTGGGCATGCCACTCACCCCGTCAGCAATCGCCAGCTCCATGCAAGGAAGCGGGCCAGCGTTTCCCTCATTCCACATGCCAAGATACCACCATTACTTTCAACAGGGGCCTTATGCAGCCATACAGGGACTGCGTCACTCCTCAGCAGTGATGACGCCATTCGTATGACTGACTCAAGTTAATGCAGGGTTCGTTCCCTGTACTTCAGACTCTATGGAAAGGGAAGAAATCTTTATTGATGAAGAACTGGATTCTTAATAGACCTCAATCAATTTAATGTACCACAGGAAGTGGTTCCTCGGTCAAGACTACGCAGCGTGGTGAAGAGAACAGGTAGCAAGAAATACATGAGCATGGAGGAGTCAACAAACTTTTGTCTGCACAGCCAAATGGATGGCAAAATTGACAATTGGCTATGGGAAGAATATGCCAAAGTCTGACGGCTACGATGCCTTCTATAAAATCCTCTGTTTCTCTCTTTCTCCAGCGATGTGAAAATCATTATGTGGGAGTCGATGATCCCGTTTATTTTACGTTATTTCCCTTCACGATGCACGGAAACCAGTGTGACGCGCCTGGTTGCCATAACTTGAGCATGTTTAGAATGCTGTGGCTTGAGTGTTTCGTGGCAACGTGTATGTGTTTTGGAAGAAGACCGAGATTTTTGAAGGACTTCATATATGTATATTTCATGTTCATTTACTTTTCGTGGGTTCGTTCTCTCCTGATGCTCTGAGGAGCCTTGCACTAACCTCTTACCAATGCAAATCTGATTTCAAAGTGAAGTGGATCCCACCACATGCCTACTATTTTGATACTAATACAAGTGTGCAATGTTACATTTCCTATTAGTAACAGAATCATGTGGAATCAGGAGATCAGAATAGTCCCTCATTGGTTAGGCAGGACCCAATACTTTCCTGCATCTAGTTAACTTCAAGCCAGGCCGGGTTGACCAGCTATGGGGCACTTATTAGTTCAAAGATTCACCTGAAAAGTTGTCCTGCTTTTGGGAACATGTGAATATATGCAAAGCCCGAGGTGGAAGCATGGATGTCAATTGACAGTGTGCACTCTCGACGCCAAGGGAAAGAGAACTGGGTCAGGAGTCAGCCTATAGATGGCTGCTTTTGGAGTTGTTGAGCAGAGACCAGTGATATATTGTCTCTGATCCCAGGCGCAGCTGCATAGCTTGCATTGGAGCTAAAGCAGAAGGTTGCTGTTTGTTGTAGTGTTTGTTATTTTGTATTTTGTTTTTCATGGGCAGCATTGGCTGTGTCAAGCAAGGTTAGGCAGCATAACAGGGTGTTCTGAAAGGAAGGATGCTTTTCGTAATAGCAGCACTATTCAAACCACCTCAGTGCACAATACCGACCAATCGGCCCATCCCTTCATATATTGGAAACTTGCCACAAGTGAATTTGATGAAGAGGTGTCATTTTCTGAAGCAATAATGTCTTTGAATTCACTCGTTTCTTTGTGAGCACCAATGCTAACGTTGAGTATCACGTATCCCTTAGTTTGTCTGATATTGTTGGACATATTTGCCCTCCTAAGTCTTGCATTTTGCGTTTGAGGGCATGTTTTGTCTGCTTCCTAACTTGCTTCAGACCATTTCTCTACAGGGCTCCACGTTAACAAAGAGCATAACTCACAACAATGCCCGATCCCTCAGTTCAAAACACACATGACGTCTGGCCTACCACGTTGCCACTGGGCGTGCCCCACATGCACTTTATTCATAGAGCAGTTTTGCCCAGCATTGCTTCTGCCAGTGCTGCCCTCAACACAACAATATGAAGAGCATAAAGTATAGTGACTGGGCTTAAGCTACGTTCCACGTGCAAGGTCTGCTCTCCAATACACACACTGCAATGGACGCCAAAGGAAACCACGCTCCAGTACTCATTACATGAAGCCCAAGGCAACGTTTCTGCTTTCATCCTTCAGCCAAATTATCACCTGCTGCCAATTTCTCACTTAATACATTCATTACATAGATCAATTATTCACAGGCCTTGACTTATTAACTTACCCTTTTTTGAAATACGATCTACTAATTTATAATCTTGGCATCACATTTTACAGGAAACTCCGACAGAAGATCAGGTCACATACAAATTCAATTAAAGTTTCATTCAAAATATACCAAGTGGTGTCAGTATTCACTCAGCTTTCCCAAACAATGCATTTTGCAAAGTGTAGAATGGGCCTCATGCCAAGTCTGCCGGTCCAGTAATAAAGCGCCAGTATTGATGTACATCGGCACAGTACCAGGCTGGAGGACTACAGGTTTGCCGGTGGGGCACTTGAGTTACCTCCAGCAGGCGCCCTACCGGCAAAAAAAGCCATCATTACCGGAACCGGTATTGCCGGTGCCGGTAATGATGGCTAATCCCCTCATGGAGTCCTATAGGACTCCATGAATGGGTATCCAGTAATATGGTTTAGCAGAAAATTGCTGTTTTTACAAAAAATCACGGCAAAAAGGCAGCGGTGTGACCCGGTAAAAGTGTTTCCATGATACCACACAAGGGGAGCAGGGGTTGCATGGGTGTCCCCTGCACCCCTTGTCCGGTATAGCGGTACATGGGTTGCATGGGTGTCCCCTGCTCCCCTTGTCCGGTATAGCGGTACATGGGTTGTGGGGGTGTCCCCTGCTCCCCTTGTCCGGTATAGCGGTACATGGGTTGCATGGGTGTCCCCTGCTCCCCTTGTCCGGTATAGCGGTACATGGGTTGTGGGGGTGTCCCCTGCACCCCTTGTCCGGTATAGCGGTACATGGGTTGCATGGGTGTCCCCTGTTCCCCTTGTCCAGTATAGCGGTACATGGGTTGTGGGGGTGTCCCCTGCTCCCCTTGTCCGGTATAGCGATACATGGGTTGCATGGGTGTCCCCTGCTCCCCTTGTCCGTTATAGCGGTACATGGGTTGTGGGGGTGTCCCCTGCACCCCTTGTCCGGTATAGCGGTACATGGGTTGCGTGGGTGTCCCCTGCTCCCCTTGTCCGGTATAGCGGTACAGCGGTACATGGGTTGCATGGGTGTCCCCTGCTCCCCTTGTCTGGTATAGCGGTACATGGGTTGCGGGGGTGTCCCCTGCTCCCCTTGTCCGGTATAGCGGTACATGTGTTGTGGGGGTGTCCCCCGCATCCATTACATATATTGAGGGGACCACACTATGGCCTTTTTGCCGCGATTATTTGTAAAACGCCAATTTTCACCACAACTTTATTACATGGAGCCCATGAATAGGGATTAACACTGTCACTCGTAAGCCGGTGCCAGACTGAATGCTAGAAGCGGTAATAGCCTTTGACATTATCCTGGTGGATTTACCACCTGGATACCGGCATGGTTATAATGAGGCCCAATAACTTCATAATGAGCTTTTCAATAACTACCTGATTCATGTGATTATTTCCGTGAAAAACGCAGATTTGCGCGCCTTTTTGACCGAAAATCCCTGTTTGAAGTATGGGGATTTTCGGGCAGAAAGGCGCGCAAATCTGCGTTTTTCGCGCAAATAATTCCATGAATCAGGCTATAAGTGTTTTAGCATCCTACTCACAAAAGTACCATTTCTAAAGCTCCAGCAATATTTTAATATAATGAGTCATGACACAAATGATCAATTGCAATTTGTAGGCTGGTTTTACATAGCCTTTGTTTCAAACACTTTCAGAGGCAAAGCATAATTGACTATTATTGTACAGCATTCCATGGGCACCAGGCTCAGAGGCTACTCAGAGACAACAAGCACATTGGATCGATTGAAGACAAATTTACCAATGCGTCTTTCTTCCGCATTTCGGTGTTACCTGAAAAATGAAAGCAGAAAAGTAACATATTTGCTAAATGCCTACAGCTTTTCAAAACGGGTTTCCCGCATGAAATGCATTAAAGTCTGAAGCGCAGACGAAGTGTCTGATTTGGGATTGCCAACATATCATGATCTGGTTCTTCCAGCCATTGCGACATAGGCTCATTTAAAAAATATTGGCCCGGCTGTTTATAGTTTGAGGCAGGGGTAAGTTAAGATGGTAGAGTGTTCAGATGTTCCCACATTCACTGGTTTCCCTATGAACTGTCCACTAGTAGAAGATGCAGAGCCCATAGAGTGAAAGGCTGTTGGTGATAGGCTGCATCCAGCAACCCTGCATGGATCTCGTCTGCATGCGCCCATCTGTGGACTCTGCACTCCTGATCCGTAGTTATGGATTAGCATGTTTTGTTTTGAAAAATTTTAACGAGGTCTGTCATGTGCCAACATGTAACAATTCTAATGCCATGTGCCAAAATTATGAAATCTCTTGCTGCTTTCTGAGAAATCATTTTGCGCAATCCTTTGAATGGGGTTTTACCACGATGACTCCATGGACGCATTCTTTTCCTACTGTCCTCCCAAAATGCCATGTTTCTCAGTGGTTCAGTTTTTCCTGCTTCTGCCTTGATGGCCATTAGTCAGCAGTGGATGTTGGATTAGGATCCCCCCTTTACTTCGCCGAAAACACGTTTTCAAAATGTACTCCTTCTGCATTCACTTCGTCAGACATTTACTTCTTCATGCATTTACTTATTCTTACCATTAGTTCGTCTGTGTCAGCACTTTGTCAAGGTGGCAATGGATATGGGAAGATTAGCTGGAAGGTTAGGGATGCGGTCAAGAAGGGTTAGCGGGAATAATATGGGTTCGAGAATAAGCAGAATAAGGCGGGTCGCCCCCTGTAATGATGTAGTGATGAGTGATTGCACACCCTGTGAAGTAGCTCCATGCTATTGTCATGCCTGGAAACAGGTTGCCGAGGACGTCCTTCTTTGAACCAGGGAAGGTGTAAACTGGACATAGCCTCTTCTTTCAGTAAAATGTGCCACAGTTCTGAATATTTGCTGTGATAAGCTGTTGTCAATGCATTGCGTGGGCACAGTCACTGTGTAATAAAGTGTAATACAATGAAGTTTCTTGAAAACATGTAAATATGCGCATATCAAAACTAGGAAGCATCATTCAATGAGACGTCTCTTTTTAAGTGCAATATATTTATTTCTGCTAGAAATGTTATATCAACATTATGTGATATTTGAAGGATAACATTTGAATGTTATTTGTAAACTGTTTAAAATTATATATATTAATATAGATATATAAATATATATGCATATGCACTTGCATATATATTTACATATGTATATAAACACAGAAATATTGTAAATAAATGCCAATGTCTTGGTATTTTTTCTTCATTAAAAGACTGCGTGTTTTGATGTTATCTTTTCTGTTTTCTTCCTCAAACTGATAAGCGCTTTATATGAGTTCAAGCTAGATCACAGAAATTACACCTTGCTGCAGACTCAAACTCTGCATGATAACAGGGGCCATTATATGGGCAATGGGCCTAATTACAAGTCTGGCGGTAACCCTGCCGGTGCTACCGGCGGATTGCCGCTGGACTTGTAAGATTTAACAGCACCTGGCTTGCCAGTAACACCAGGGGATTACAACCCCGGCGTTCCGGAAAGTCAGGCGCTGGTTAATTGTAATTCCCCATTCCCATTGACTGCCATAGGAATGGGCAACACGGAAGCATCGGCACCGTCAATAACGATGCCAGTGCTTCCGTTACAGCTTGCTTACTGTGGTTGCTGGTCAAATACCCGGAGATCACGACGAAGAAAGGACTTGACAGAGGAGGAGTAAGGCTGAGTAGGAGAAGGAATGATTGAGGAGGATAGCAGATGATGGTCAGAAGAGTTAATGGGCAGTACAGACACAGCGGTCAAAGAGAGAACGGAAGAAAATATTTAATCAAGTGAAGAACCAGAGATGTGAGAAGGAGGTAAAGAAACAGCATAAAGATGATAAGAGTCAAAAATAGAAATTAAAGGGACTGCCGAGTGAGTAGATGAAAGATGGAGATGAACATTTCCAAGAAGAATAAGAGGCACGTCTAAGGGAAGAAGTACTGAGAGAAGAGTGAATTCATGATGCCAAGGGGTCGATAGAAGAAGGAAGGCTATGGAGAAAGGTCCAGATAGTTGATAGTCAAATAATGGGAACATAGGAAAATTTGCAGAAGAAGGTAAGAGAGAAAAAGAAGAGTGGTAGATGCGCCAACCCCTCCGCTATGACCTGATGGGTGGGGACTATGTGTAAAGCCAGCAGAAGTAGAGGAAAGATCAGCAAGCGTAATGGTATTATGAGGAGAAATCCAGGTTTCAGTAATGCATAAGAAAAGTAAATTAGGACGAAGATACAGGTGAAGAGCCGAGTCGGTCTTGTTGCAAAGGGAACAAGCATTCCAGAGGGAAAGAATAGCACGGGATGAATGGTGGGAGCAGGAAGGTTAAATGAAATTGGCTGGATTACAAAGGGAGGAATGTCCGGGGAGTGGATGAGAAGAGTATTGAAGAAGAATACGTGAAGACATAATAAGCAAAGAAGCCAGAAAATAAAATGAGAGTATGAGAAAACAGAAAAAATGCAAAAGAATGAATAGACAGCCACACAGATGATCTTAAATAGTATAGCAGTCCAAGCGACTTGAGGCACTACTAGAGATGGAAATCCGGGCCTGATGGATTTGAAGGTAGAACGATTGCAGAAGGGATAACACTTAGAGGACAGAGGGAACCACATGATAAGGATTTAAAAACGAGGGTATAGGAAAATAGAGATGCACAGCATTCACCCATGTACAGCTGCAGACAGCAGCGCAGCAATTTAGCTGAACTTCCCTGGGCGTCGCCCCCTTCGGGCCTGATGTCATGGGGGGCAGGAGGAGGGCGAGATTGAGACGGGTCCAAAAACGGCTTCGGCCCCGTGCCAATCGCAAGTGGGAACCCGGGAGGGGAAACTGTCAGAAAAGGCACAGATCGGGTTGCAGAGGAGGCAGCAGAAAACAGCAGCAGGAGCAGCTGTGAGCCGAGCACAGAGCACCAAGGCAGTCCAGGCAGTCATTCAGTTGGAAGCAGGTGACAGGGCATGGCAGCAGGAACTAAGCCGAACTTTGCCAGGCTTTGCCCAGGAAGGGGATCTTATCCAGTGGTGGAAATGGAAAATATTTGAAGGGGATCTCACAGGGTGGAGTTTGGAGGAGGGGCGGAGTTCAGAGGAGGCAGAGTTCAGAGGAGGCAGAGCTGGCATTGGAACTCCAATCAAAGGATGTTCAAAATAGTTTTAAAATGGTGCAATTTCTTTCATGGCTTGAAAAGTACACAAACCATAGTAAAATGCACATGTGCATACCTTAGTATGGTTTGTGTACTTTTCACATCTTCCCGAGTTTAGTTTATATGACATGATATGATATAGCATTTATAACGTGCCTATACACAAGTGGTTCAAGGCGCGATGAGGCAAGATAGGGGGAACATAGGGAATACAGAGACAGCGATCTTACTAGGCCTGGTGACATTAAGATCGCTCAAGTGCAGGGGAGGGGGGAAGGGGAAATGTGCAAGGGGAAATGGGGAGTGGGCAGCGCAGTACATAGGATAAAAAATCAAATAAATAAAAACAATAAATAAAAAGTGCGGCCAGCTGGTGGCAAGTGCAAGGGTAAGTGCAGACATCAGGTGTCAAGTGCTACTAGGGGGCTGTAGGGATACAGAAACAGCCCCTGAGTGCAAGGGTTGCCAGGGGGGCAGTGCAGGTGTGAAAATGGTGGAAAGGGGACCTGGGCTAGAGTTCAGAGGGTAGCCAGGTGACCAGTGCAGTTTCAGTTCCAGCCAGGAGTTCAGCAGGGGAGAGGACGAGAGAAAGCAGAAGCAAAGAGGAAGGTCTTGAGGTGCTTCTGGAACTGGAGATGGTTCTCCTCAAGTTTCACAGAGGCAGGGAGGCTGTTCCAGAGGGAGGCCCAGCCGAAGAAAGAGATCTACCACCAACTTGTTGCTTGGAAAAGCGACTGACCCTGAGAGAGATGGAGGCAGATGAGCGAAGAGCTCGAGAAGGAAGATATTTACAAAGAGCGAGTTGAAGGTATTTTGGCCCCAGGCCCCAGAAGGCCTTGTGGACAATGCAGAGGGGTTTGAACTTAATCCTCGCAGCCACTGCGAGCCAGTGCAAATAATTCAGTCCTGGAGAGATACGATCCCTGCGCTTGAGGCCAAGGACAAGTCTCATAGTCCTGTTCTGGATGAGTTGCAGAGGGCGGAGAGTAGAGGCAGGCAGGTTTAGAAAGAGGCTATTGCAGTAGTCCAGCCTAGAGAAACAGAGCTCTGGAGACAGTGAGCTTCTGGGGGAAGGAGAGGAAAGGAAGAATACCTCTGAAGGGGTACAGCTGGTAGTGTGACTTCTTAGAGACGTCAGACGGCGCGTAGGGGCCGGTTTGCTCCGGTTTGCTACAGGTGAGTGCCTAGCCTGGCTGCTCTCTGCTATACTCTTCATCCTCACTATCTTTTTGCGTGCTATCAGTTATGTCTATACAGGGGTATACTCAATTTGATCTTGTTACCATGATTCAAAGGAACTGTAGACTAAGGTTGCGGTCGAAAGCTAATTGCATTAACAAAATGAAAGACTCTTCCCAAACCACGACACGTGGAGTAGGTGATCATGCTCTCTCCAGTATAATACAAGAGCGTAACATTGATTTAGTTGGTTGTGTTAACACAGTCACAATACAAGGCGAGCACACACAAATAAGTGTAAATAACCAAAATACACTAACACATGGAAATGACACTATTCTCAAATGTGGTTTCTTAAATGTACGCTCCATGGTAATGCATGCAATAGAGATTGCTGACAGCATCGTGGACAATAATTTCGATCTCCTCGTCCTAACTGAGACCTGGCTCCACGAGACTACTCTGCATGCTATAGCTCTTGCTACACCTGTAGGTTATAAATGCCTACATGCTGACCGTAAGTCTGGACGTGGAGGAAGGGTTGCAATTATTTTTAAATCTACTTTCGATTTTTATATCTCCACCTCCCCCCAACTAGACTGATGTGAAGCAATACGACTTAAAATCAATACTGATACAACTCATTCTTTGAGTTTAATAATTATCTAGAGACCCCCCAAGAGAAACCCCCCTTTTTGAAGAGCAATTGCTAGATCTCATAGGAGGCATATGTAAAACTAATACAGCTGTTGCTATTTTAGGAGACTTTAACCTATGGGCAAACAATCTTCAGCACATGGAAGTCCAATCTTTTCTTCAAACACTTTCTTCTATTGGGTTCGTACAATCAGTGGATAGACCAACACATAAAGCTGGTAATATACTCGATTGGATTCTCACTAAGAATATTACACCCATCGTGACTAATGTAGACACATGTCCATGGTCCGACCACTTCCTGGTGCATTTTGCACTATCATTAAAATTCAACCCGATCCCTATGAAAACAAACAGTACAATTGAATCACGTAATGTAAAAAATATCACAGTTGATACATTTAAATCCACCATACAACCTCTGCTACCCCCTTTAGGAGGTAAATTATCTTTGGAAGATTTTGCTATAGCTTTTAGAAATGCCACCAATAAAGCCTTTGACATCTTTGGCCCTCTCCGGCAGGAAAAAAGCAAAAAGAAGAAAGGCTCTAAACTTCGGTACTCCTCCGATATAATTTCTGCTCGAAAAAACAAACGGAAATGTGAACGTCAGTGGCAAAACCGCCCCTCTCCTACCAATCTACTGACCTATAAAATCGCAGCAAAAGAATATAAACATCTTATGTTGGAGGCCAAACAACTGTCTCTTAATGAGAGAATTGAAAGAGCTTCAATAAAATCCAAAGAACTTTTTACAGTCCTTCATGAACTTAAAAGCCCCAACACTGAACATAGGCTATAGACTATAAGCGATGAATGGTGTCAAGATATACTGGATAGCTTTTGTCACAAAACTCAATTTCACCAAGAACGCATTAGGGGGAAAATTGAGTCCCAATGTTTAACCGATACATCATTACCCCCTCCTCCAGAGCCACTGCACCAAGGTATAAAACCCTTCTCTTTCACTAGTATGACAGAGGCAGCGGTCTTAGCGATTATCAAAGGCCTTAAACCTACATCATGTAAGGGGGATATTTTTACCACTACACTTTTTAAGGACTTTGCAAATACCCTTACTCTGTAGGTAACAGAACTTGATAACTGCTCTTTTGAAGAGGCTGTCGTTCCTATCAGCATAAAGGAGGCATGGATTACCCCTCTGATAAAGAAGGACAATCTTGATCCTTTGATGCCTGAGAACTACCGTCCCATCACAAATGTTCCCTTTATACTTAAAATATTGGACAAGATAGCCTACATACAGCTAAAGAAATTTGACGAAAATAATAACATCCTGGCCAAGGAACAGTCCGGTTTCAGAGCAAATCATGGAACGGAGACGGCACTCCTAGATCTTAAGGCCAACATAACATAAATAATTGAGGAAGGCAATTCTGCTCTCCTGCTTTTGTTGGATCTTTCCTCTGCGTTTGACCTGGTCGATCACGAACTTCTAGCTGAAAGACTTCAAAAAATTGGTCTATGCTCCCCTGAAGCAGTTCTTTGGCTTACATCATTATTGGGCCCTTGAAATGCCTGTGCTGCGAAGGGATCCTCAAAGTCTCTGGAAATTCCAGTTACATGTGGTGTCCCTCAGCGGTCTTGCCTATCCCCACTACTTTTTAACATTTATATTAAATATCTGTGTGACTTGTTAAAGTCCATGGGCATACAATTTGCCAACTACGCCGACGACACCCAGATAGTGATTAAACTATCTGGGGTCTATAAAGACGACCTGGCCACCATAAATTAAATCTATGATAGTAGTAAAAAATGGATGGCTCTCAACTCTCTTGCCTTAAACGACAAAAAAACAGAGCTGCTGGTCATCAGCACACCTTACAGGCTAAAAAACATGGATGCAAACTATAAAGCCTTAGTAATTGGTGGCAATAATATTCTTGTACCTGAATATGCGAAGACTCTGGGAGTTTACTTTGACACCCACCTGACATTTCAGAAACATGTATCCTATCTCAAGTCATCATGCAGCTTCTTCACTCATCTTCTATGGCAAATACGTCTGCAGCTGTCAGAAGTCAACAGAGCATCTATTGCAGCAGCTATAGTCAGCACCAAATTAGACTACTGCAATAGTCTCCTGATAGGTACCTCTAAGGGGAATATCAGGAGTCTCCAAACCATACAGAATGGAGCAGTTCGAGCTCTATGTGGTCTAAGTCGACAAACCCACATTACAGACATTGGAAAAAGCTACATTGGCTCTCTATTGAGCAGCGGCTTAAATTTAAAGGCCTAGTAATAGGGCCTCATTACGACCCTGGCAGATGGACCATGGTGCTAATAGCACCATGGTCCATGCCGGTAACTCTCCGACTCCGCCATGGCGGAATGGGGAATTACCACCCCATTCCGAGGTTGGCGGAGTGGTAATTCCCCCTTCCGCCATGGCCCTTCCCCATTCCCATTTTTGCCCCATAGGGCATAATGGGAATGGGGAAGGCGCTAAGTACGGTGCCGCAAATTGCGGCACCGTACTTAGCACCAAGGTCCCTTTGCGGCATGGTTTTTAACGCCTGCAAAAATCAGGCGTTAAAATCACCATCCCGCAAAGGGACCTTGTAATCAGGCATTAAGGGTCAGCGCCGTTTACGGCGCCGTAAAACCCTTAACGCCTGACTCGCAATGAGGCCCATAGTCTTTAAATGCCTTTCAGGCAAGGCCCCAGAATATTTAAAATCTAGGCTCCATATGGCTATACCCAAGCGTACGTTACGTTCTAACAGACCTTTGTTACTGGCACAACCACGCACCTCTCTGAGGAAACTAGGTGGAGCAAGCTTTGTTGCCTGGGCCCCGAAAAGTTGGAATATGATCCTACTTTATCTCAAAGAGTCTACCACATTGTAGCAGATTCGAAAATGCCTTCAGACATTTCTTTTGATGTCTAACCTTCATATACTAGTGTAGGACAACTGGCTATTCTTCAGGACCCTGCTAGTCGCCATTATAAATGACGTCTATCTCTTTGCTCCATATCGGAACCTATGTGTTACGTGTTTGTACATGTCTATGTAAGCACCCTGAGACCTTTTGGGTGAGTGACTGTGTTATATAAAAAATCAAACAAAAAAAAAGACATATGAGGAGAGAAGGAGAGTATGGAGGTGAATATGACCCCAAGGTTTTTACCCTCACAGGTCAGAGAAGGAAGCAGGCCAGGAGAGGCCAGCCGTAGACTGATAGGAAAGGAGGGAGCAGGTGTGCCGATTAAAGAATCTCAGTCTTACTGGCATTAAGGTAGAGATCATTGGCAGAACACCACTCATGGGTAGCAGACAGACAATCAGAAATGAGAGAAGGAGAAGAGGTGGCTGAAGGGAGCCTGAAAATGAGCAGTGTCATCCACATAGCACTGAAAATTGGGGCAGAGATCGGCAATGCGGTGGCCAAGAAGTGCCAGGTATTGGTTGAACAGCCAGGGAGAGAGGTTAAACCCCTGGGGAACAATCAAGGTAGAGATGGAGATAGAAGAGAGGAAGGACCCAAGTTGGGCATGGGAGGGTCGATCAGAGAGGAAAGAAGTCAGACAAGCGAGGGCCTGATCAGTGATAACCAGGTTATCACAGAGACGGTTGAGCAGGATGGCATGGTTGACTGTGTCAAAGGTAGAAGAGAGATCAAGTAAGATGAGGACACAGGGGGTGTTGGAATGGATGTTGGAGAGAAGGTCTTCATGGATGCAGTTTCCGTGCTTCAGGCTGCTCTGAAGCCAGACTGATGGTCATGAAGACAGCCAACAGATTCAGTGTGAAGATTAAGCTGGGAGATGGCCAGCTTTTCCAGGATTTTCCCCAAGAAAGGAGTGAGGGAGATTGGGTGATAGTTAGCCAGGCAGGAGGGGTTGGCAGATGGTTTCTTAAGAAGAGGGGGCACAAAGGAGTGCTTCAGGGGGGAAGGGAAGACTCCAGAGGCAAAGGAGTGGTTGCAGAAGTCAGCCAGAGCAGGAGCCAGGGTGTCAATGTGGTCCTTGGTGGTTTGAAGGAACAGGGGGGGACCTGTTTTGACGAGACTTTCATAGATCAGACTTGTCTAGAAACCTTGTCTGGGGAGAACAGGGGAAAGGCAGAGAAGGATGGAGGAGAGGTGGCCGAAGAAGGGCTAGAGGAGGAGCAGGAAGTAGAGCAAGGAAGGGGAAAGGAAGAGAGAGAGGACAGGGTGTCCTGAGTTTTAGAGATTAAATGAGAAAGCAAGGCCATGTAGATGGCCTGGGCTGGGACAGGAAAGGTAGAGACTGCAGCAGGATTGGACAGCTCCTTGCAGATTTGAAAGAGTTTGGCTGAGTTGTTGTATGCCACAGAGACGCGGGCTTGGATGTGGGCTCTCTTCTTGGTGCGGACAGAGAGACGGTATTGGCTTTGGAGCAGGTGACAGGGTAGTTTGTCAGAGGATGTACCAGAAGCACACCATTTCCTCTCAGCCACCCTGCACTTGTGTTTAAGGGTGACAAGGTCTGAGTCACACCAGGTGTTGCACTTGGTTTGGGCTTCAAGTGGATCCTCATGACGGGCAAGAACATCAAGAGTATCAGATATAGCAGAGCGGAGCATTGAAAGGGTCGTGTCAGGGTGTGAGTCAGAGATATAGTAGGGCAAAGGGGGGGACCCTCTTTTTTGTTGAAGGAGGGCCTGACTCTAGAGGGTGAATAGACTAGCAATAGGAAGGAGTAGAGTCAAAAGCTACCCCTAATCTTAGACGCACTGTAGATGCGTACAAACTGCGGCATAGGCTAGTTTTAACAAATATTAGCCAGAAAAAGATCACAAAGAAGGGAGGTAGATCCACAGGGGTATATTTTAATTTTTCACTGGACGAACAGCTAAAAAGACCAGGGACAGCGAGGTCTAAATGAAGAAAAATCAATCACAAAAGTAGAGAGTGAGAGAGAGTCGCAGAGGTCGCAAAAGAGTCCAGAGGAAGGACAGGAAGCATCCAGGTGGATGTTAAATTCTCCAAGAAGGAGGAGTTGAGTGGTCGAGACCAGGAGGGAAGAGGAGAGGTCCGCCCACTCAGAGAGGAAAGAGTAGATCTGACAAGGTGGCCGATAGATGGTAGCCACAGTAAGGGAATGGCCAGGAGAGAGGGAGTGCCTGTAGACGAGGGATTCAAAAGAAGAGTAGGCCTGCGTAGGAATGACAGAGGCATGAATCCACTCCAGGAAGATTAGGGCTACACCCCCGCCGGAACAGTTGGATATGGGCACGGAGAGGTTCTGGAAGCTGTCAGGGAGGAGAATGACAAAGCTTGTGACAGAGCTGGCCATGAACCAAGTCTCTGGGAGAACAAGGACATTGAGGTCAAGTTCTTCCAGGAGGCGGCAGATGTCAGAGGAGTGTTTGACAGCTGAGAAAGAGTTGAGAGTGGCAATATGGAGAAGGTTAAAAAGCAAAAGACCAAGTACACAACTAGGTCACTCAACTGCTCTCCAGAAAACCCAACCGGGTACAATGATAATGCAAATTCATCAAAAGTTTAATGTATTTCCGAAATTATATGTTCACATATAATAACCACGTTAGTCCATTGATTTTTCAAAAAAAGAGAGTTTTTATCAACAAATAGTTGCGTGAAGGCATAGTAATCTGCCTCGTGGTGTGAGGCGTTACCAATATTTCCTTAACGAGGAAGGAAAAGCCACTTAACATCTCATGTCAGACAAAAACATTTGCCAATGCATTTCGGATTCATATATCCTTCTTCAGGGCAAGTCTGCAAATTGTACATGTGTCATATCATAATATTCCAAAATTAATGTATCAACAATAATTAAATGAATAAAGTAAATAACATACCAATAATTGTTGTGGTGGAAAAGGTCAAAATTGATAGATGCGGATAACAGGAAACAGAAGGAGAAGAAGAAAACAGCAGTGAGAGGGCTGATGCATATAAAATTGGCAAGAAATAAAAATTCGAATAGCATTTACCTGACTGAGTAGTAAAGTGCTTGCATGCGTGGTGGCTTGGTGTGCGAAAACATGTGGACGGCAGTGAACTGCCCGGGAAAATGTCAGCGCCGTAGCGCAGCCTTCGGAATAGGCTGAAATGTAATGAAAGTACCATAAGCTATGGAAGCAGACAGGTACGATCAGTATAGATAAATCTTAAAGAAGGCTTACCGTGTGACCAGCGAGCGATAGAACTGTTCCTCTCGCTAGCTCACTTGAAACTGCGATGCACGCATCGGCGCGTTGTCAGGACAACGCCTCTTGAATCTACCACGTGACCGCGTTCCCGAAGGACTCGCGGGTAGGGATAACAGACTGTGTGTGGATCTCCGGAAGGGAGTGCAAAGTCAAAAAATAATTTACATTCTACCAAAAGGTAATCACGGAATAATGGTGACTCAAAATTATCAATAATGAAAAACATGGAAATAGAAGAAATACTGCCAAAGTAAAGAAGAGTAAAGACAAGCAGTAGCCAAAGGTATGAAAGTGAGATGGCAATTAAAATGGTGTCCAACCCAGAGGCGGGCTGCTAAATATGTTAAGCACAGTATACATAATATTAGTAACACATGGTTGTGGAATTACATTCTGAAATTACAATCAACATACAAAATGCAGTGTCGAACAGTGGCGACACCAAAGGGAGTAACACTGATGGTGCAAGCCTCCCCACTGCTATGGTGGCGCAAAACAACGCCACCTTGGGTCCCAGACAATTGTCCAGGAGACGTAGCGGGGAGGACACAAATAGATCAGTCATATGGAAATTCACAGTATATAATAGCTAGAAACATGTCTATAAAGCAATTCACAGTATATAATAGCTAGAAACATGTCCATAGAATCAAAGAAAAGGTAAAATTATAAAAAACAGTGATAATTGATCTCCTCGTTCATTCCATGGGGAACCAAACTCCCAAGTTTGTCGATCCAAAATGTCTCTCTTCGGTTCAACCGCTGGTTCAAATCTTCGTGAGGATTATTCTTAGTCAGTACCTCCAAGATCACAAATCTGATTTGGGTCAAATTATGACCATTCTCCATCCAGTGGCGGGCTACAGCAGAGTTGGTGTTAGCAGTCCGGATGCATGAGCGATGCTCATTCCACCTCACTTTAGCCATTCTTGTGGATTGTCCCACATAGAATTTTCCACACGGGCATTTGATGCCGTAAATTATATTGGTGCTATCACAAGTACCATAGTTCTTGAGCGGAATCTTTTTCCCTGTTCTGGGATGGTTGATAGAGTCTCCTTTAATTACTGAATTACAATTGGTACAGTGGAGGCAAGGGTATGTCCCAGTGCGTTGGGTTGCAGATTCTTTCAAGGGGGGTCTAGTATATACCAGTTCATCCCTCAAGTTCCTGCTACGTTGATAGGCAAATACCGGTAATTCAGTGAATAAACTTTGTACTCGGACATCATTCTTCAAAATCCCCCAGTGCTTACTAATAATTTTCTTAATCCTGTTACTCTGAGTTGAAAATTTAGAAACAAATACCGGTGTTTTTAATTCTTTCTTATTTCTGGGATTTTGGGTAGATAACAAAGTTTCTCGTGTCAGGGTACTGACCCTATTTGATGCTATGTCGAGTTCTGTTTGTTTGTAGCCCCGGGCTAGAAATTTCTCTTTCATAATCTGTTGTTGGACTGCACAATCCTCGGGGTCGCTAACAATCTTCTTAACCCTAAGCAGTTGACTGTATGGAAGGTTCTTGAGTAAACTGGGTTGGTGAAAACTTAAGCGATGTAACAGATTGTTACGATCTGTCGGTTTCCGGAAGATTGAGGTACTGTAAGATGTAGTCTCTCTCTTAATGCAGATATCCAAAAAGGTAATCGTATCCTGTGAAACCTCTCTAGTGAATTGGATGCGTTGATCAATACTGTTGAGATATTCAAAGAAGGTGTCAAAGGCCGTCTTGGTGCCCCTCCACACTCCAAAGATATCATCGATGTAGCGAGTCCATAGGCGAATGTCATTTTTCCAACGTTGATTACCCAGCACATTATCAGTTTCAAATTTATACATGAAGCTGTTGGCGTATGAGGGTGCCATTGTTGCCCCCATAGATGTTCCAGAGGTTTGTAAATAGAACTGATTACGGTACTGAAAGTAGGAATTTTCTGATATGAATTGTAAGAGGGCTAATAGAAACTCCTTTTGTGCTCGTATATCAGGTGCTTGTAGCAGTAGCCATTCCACAGCTTCTAATCCTAGATCATGTGGTATAGATGTGTAGAGGCTTCTAACATCTATAGTAAACAGCCAATCCCCTTGTTCAGGAATAATGGAGTTGAGTTTCTGTAAAAAGTGGGTGGTGTCGCGAGTATATGTGGATGTTTTCTGAATTAAAGGTTGTAGAAAAAAATCGACATAGACGCCCAGTGGTTGATTAATACTTTCCATGCCAGCCACAATTGGTCTTCCTGGAGGGTTGGTGGGATGCTTATGAATTTTGGGTAAAGTGTAGAAGTTTGGTATCCTTGGATGATCTTTAAGCAAAAACTTCTGGGTGTGTTCGTTAATCCACTCTAGTTCGAAGGCCTTATCTAGTAGAGTCTTGAGATTTTGTTTAATCGTAACGGTAGGATCACAGTCCAGGGTGGCATAAATTGACCTGTCCTGAAGTTGCCTGTTACATTCTGCATCATAGTCCACCGTGTTTTGGATAACTAACGCTCCACCTTTGTCCGCTGGGCGAATGGTTATTTTCTTATCGCCATACAGGTCTCTAATGAGTCTCATTTCGTGAGGTTTCAGATTCTTATGGGGAGGATTCTTATAGCTAATTCTCTCCAAGTCACGAGTAACTAGTTTCTGAAAAATATCGATGGAAGGAACAGTAATGGGTGGCACAAAGCCACTCTTTTCTCTAAATTCTTGAAAATCTGGACCAATGGGTGGTTTTTCTTGGACTTCAAGTTCTTCGAAGAAGACCTTCAATTTCAATTTTCTAACGAATTTATAGAGCTCAATTTTTGTATTGAAGAGAGTAGTACCGTAAGTGGGTACAAAACTCAAACCTTTTTGTAATATGTCTTCCTCTGCTCCTGTCAGTGGTCGGCTAGATATGTTGATCACTAAGTTTTCCTTAGTTGAAATCTGGTTTGTGGTCTGTTTTTTTGATTTCCTCCTCCCCCTGCGCGTTCTTTTGGGCGGGCGCCTAAAAAAGGCAAAGAGGAAGGTGCTTGTGTTGTGGAGCCGCTAGCTGTATTAAGCTCTTCCGTGGTTCGTTCTGTGGAAGTTTCAGATTCTCTCTGAGCTTCCGAATCAGAGCTGCTGGTATTATCTGACGTGTATTTAAATGGTTTCTTAGGTGTTACAGAACTATACCGTTCCATCCATGTATATACCTCATCATTAATGTAATCGTAGGTATCACGTTTAAATTTTTTGACTTTTTTCTGTTCTAGTTCTGCTTTGTAGTCTTCAAGCTTAGTGTTGACATCTAGCAAGATAGTATCGTATTCTTCTTTTCCTAATGAAGCGGTTAGTTCTTTCTCGATATCTTCAATCTCTGTCTTTAATGTCATCAAGTTCTTGGAAAGTTCTTGGATGGTTAACAGAATCAGATCCAATGAAAATTTGTTTAAAATAGCTTCCCATTTACGGACAAACTCCTTATTTTCCTTGCACAAGGTTGGCCGAAGTTGTATACGTAGGCCTCTAGGAATGCGTTGGTTCTTGAAGTAACGTCCTAATGTAATTGCATGTAATTTTCTGTTGATTTCTTTACGTATTAAGTATTCTAGCTGTCTGATCTGTTTCGCAGGATCTTTAGGTGTAGTCCCATGTGTGCCAATTGATGTATCACTAATTAGTTTCAAAATGGCGTTTGCTTCCTCAGGTGAGAACCCTAAGGTTTCTGCGCGTTTGTTCGATAATCCTTCTATATCTTCATATGACATAGTAATGTAGTCTAAATCTTGGTGATGTTGAAGAAAACGTGTGCCTCCACTGTGATGTGTCTCGCCAAAAATGGGGAACAAAAAAGCGAATAGCAGCAAAGAAGTGGGCACCACTTTGTAATCTTTACCCGGATACTGATTTTTTAGAAAATTAGTTTCTTATGTGATTTCTTGTCCAAAAATTGTAAGAGGGAGCCAGCTGAGATAAATGAGGAGACACCCAAATCTAAACTCAACTAAAAAAGCAAAAGACCAAGTACACAACTAGGTCACTCAACTGCTCTCCAGAAAACCCAACCGGGTACAATGATAATGCAAATTCATCAAAAGTTTAATGTATTTCCGAAATTATATGTTCACATATAATAACCACGTTAGTCCATTGATTTTTCAAAAAAAGAGAGTTTTTATCAACAAATAGTTGCGTGAAGGCATAGTAATCTGCCTCGTGGTGTGAGGCGTTACCAATATTTCCTTAACGAGGAAGGAAAAGCCACTTAACATCTCATGTCAGACAAAAACATTTGCCAATGCATTTCGGATTCATATATCCTTCTTCAGGGCAAGTCTGCAAATTGTACATGTGTCATATCATAATATTCCAAAATTAATGTATCAACAATAATTAAATGAATAAAGTAAATAACATACCAATAATTGTTGTGGTGGAAAAGGTCAAAATTGATAGATGCGGATAACAGGAAACAGAAGGAGAAGAAGAAAACAGCAGTGAGAGGGCTGATGCATATAAAATTGGCAAGAAATAAAAATTCGAATAGCATTTACCTGACTGAGTAGTAAAGTGCTTGCATGCGTGGTGGCTTGGTGTGCGAAAACATGTGGACGGCAGTGAACTGCCCGGGAAAATGTCAGCGCCGTAGCGCAGCCTTCGGAATAGGCTGAAATGTAATGAAAGTACCATAAGCTATGGAAGCAGACAGGTACGATCAGTATAGATAAATCTTAAAGAAGGCTTACCGTGTGACCAGCGAGCGATAGAACTGTTCCTCTCGCTAGCTCACTTGAAACTGCGATGCACGCATCGGCGCGTTGTCAGGACAACGCCTCTTGAATCTACCACGTGACCGCGTTCCCGAAGGACTCGCGGGTAGGGATAACAGACTGTGTGTGGATCTCCGGAAGGGAGTGCAAAGTCAAAAAATAATTTACATTCTACCAAAAGGTAATCACGGAATAATGGTGACTCAAAATTATCAATAATGAAAAACATGGAAATAGAAGAAATACTGCCAAAGTAAAGAAGAGTAAAGACAAGCAGTAGCCAAAGGTATGAAAGTGAGATGGCAATTAAAATGGTGTCCAACCCAGAGGCGGGCTGCTAAATATGTTAAGCACAGTATACATAATATTAGTAACACATGGTTGTGGAATTACATTCTGAAATTACAATCAACATACAAAATGCAGTGTCGAACAGTGGCGACACCAAAGGGAGTAACACTGATGGTGCAAGCCTCCCCACTGCTATGGTGGCGCAAAACAACGCCACCTTGGGTCCCAGACAATTGTCCAGGAGACGTAGCGGGGAGGACACAAATAGATCAGTCATATGGAAATTCACAGTATATAATAGCTAGAAACATGTCTATAAAGCAATTCACAGTATATAATAGCTAGAAACATGTCCATAGAATCAAAGAAAAGGTAAAATTATAAAAAACAGTGATAATTGATCTCCTCGTTCATTCCATGGGGAACCAAACTCCCAAGTTTGTCGATCCAAAATGTCTCTCTTCGGTTCAACCGCTGGTTCAAATCTTCGTGAGGATTATTCTTAGTCAGTACCTCCAAGATCACAAATCTGATTTGGGTCAAATTATGACCATTCTCCATCCAGTGGCGGGCTACAGCAGAGTTGGTGTTAGCAGTCCGGATGCATGAGCGATGCTCATTCCACCTCACTTTAGCCATTCTTGTGGATTGTCCCACATAGAATTTTCCACACGGGCATTTGATGCCGTAAATTATATTGGTGCTATCACAAGTACCATAGTTCTTGAGCGGAATCTTTTTCCCTGTTCTGGGATGGTTGATAGAGTCTCCTTTAATTACTGAATTACAATTGGTACAGTGGAGGCAAGGGTATGTCCCAGTGCGTTGGGTTGCAGATTCTTTCAAGGGGGGTCTAGTATATACCAGTTCATCCCTCAAGTTCCTGCTACGTTGATAGGCAAATACCGGTAATTCAGTGAATAAACTTTGTACTCGGACATCATTCTTCAAAATCCCCCAGTGCTTACTAATAATTTTCTTAATAATTTTCTTAATCCTGTTACTCTGAGTTGAAAATTTAGAAACAAATACCGGTGTTTTTAATTCTTTCTTATTTCTGGGATTTTGGGTAGATAACAAAGTTTCTCGTGTCAGGGTAGAACTTGAAGTCCAAGAAAAACCACCCATTGGTCCAGATTTTCAAGAATTTAGAGAAAAGAGTGGCTTTGTGCCACCCATTACTGTTCCTTCCATCGATATTTTTCAGAAACTAGTTACTCGTGACTTGGAGAGAATTAGCTATAAGAATCCTCCCCATAAGAATCTGAAACCTCACGAAATGAGACTCATTAGAGACCTGTATGGCGATAAGAAAATAACCATTCGCCCAGCGGACAAAGGTGGAGCGTTAGTTATCCAAAACACGGTGGACTATGATGCAGAATGTAACAGGCAACTTCAGGACAGGTCAATTTATGCCACCCTGGACTGTGATCCTACCGTTACGATTAAACAAAATCTCAAGACTCTACTAGATAAGGCCTTCGAACTAGAGTGGATTAACGAACACACCCAGAAGTTTTTGCTTAAAGATCATCCAAGGATACCAAACTTCTATACTTTACCCAAAATTCATAAGCATCCCACCAACCCTCCAGGAAGACCAATTGTGGCTGGCATGGAAAGTATTAATCAACCACTGGGCGTCTATGTCGATTTTTTTCTACAACCTTTAATTCAGAAAACATCCACATATACTCGCGACACCACCCACTTTTTACAGAAACTCAACTCCATTATTCCTGAACAAGGGGATTGGCTGTTTACTATAGATGTTAGAAGCCTCTACACATCTATACCACATGATCTAGGATTAGAAGCTGTGGAATGGCTACTGCTACAAGCACCTGATATACGAGCACAAAGGGAGTTTCTATTAGCCCTCTTACAATTCATATCAGAAAATTCCTACTTTCAGTACCGTAATCAGTTCTATTTACAAACCTCTGGAACATCTATGGGGGCAACAATGGCACCCTCATACGCCAACAGCTTCATGTATAAATTTGAAACTGATAATGTGCTGGGTAATCAACGTTGGAAAAATGACATTCGCCTATGGACTCGCTACATCGATGATATCTTTGGAGTGTGGAGGGGCACCAAGACGGCCTTTGACACCTTCTTTGAATATCTCAACAGTATTGATCAACGCATCCAATTCACTAGAGAGGTTTCACAGGATACGATTACCTTTTTGGATATCTGCATTAAGAGAGAGACTACATCTTACAGTACCTCAATCTTCCGGAAACCGACAGATCGTAACAATCTGTTACATCGCTTAAGTTTTCACCAACCCAGTTTACTCAAGAACCTTCCATACAGTCAACTGCTTAGGGTTAAGAAGATTGTTAGCGACCCCGAGGATTGTGCAGTCCAACAACAGATTATGAAAGAGAAATTTCTAGCCCGGGGCTACAAACAAACAGAACTCGACATAGCATCAAATAGGGTCAGTACCCTGACACGAGAAACTTTGTTATCTACCCAAAATCCCAGAAATAAGAAAGAATTAAAAACACCGGTATTTGTTTCTAAATTTTCAACTCAGAGTAACAGGATTAAGAAAATTATTAGTAAGCACTGGGGGATTTTGAAGAATGATGTCCGAGTACAAAGTTTATTCACTGAATTACCGGTATTTGCCTATCAACGTAGCAGGAACTTGAGGGATGAACTGGTATATACTAGACCCCCCTTGAAAGAATCTGCAACCCAACGCACTGGGACATACCCTTGCCTCCACTGTACCAATTGTAATTCAGTAATTAAAGGAGACTCTATCAACCATCCCAGAACAGGGAAAAAGATTCCGCTCAAGAACTATGGTACTTGTGATAGCACCAATATAATTTACGGCATCAAATGCCCGTGTGGAAAATTCTATGTGGGACAATCCACAAGAATGGCTAAAGTGAGGTGGAATGAGCATCGCTCATGCATCCGGACTGCTAACACCAACTCTGCTGTAGCCCGCCACTGGATGGAGAATGGTCATAATTTGACCCAAATCAGATTTGTGATCTTGGAGGTACTGACTAAGAATAATCCTCACGAAGATTTGAACCAGCGGTTGAACCGAAGAGAGACATTTTGGATCGACAAACTTGGGAGTTTGGTTCCCCATGGAATGAACGAGGAGATCAATTATCACTGTTTATTATAATTTTACCTTTTCTTTGATTCTATGGACATGTTTCTAGCTATTATATACTGTGAATTGCTTTATAGACATGTTTCTAGCTATTATATACTGTGAATTTCCATATGACTGATCTATTTGTGTCCTCCCCGCTACGTCTCCTGGACAATTGTCTGGGACCCAAGGTGGCGTTGTTTTGCGCCACCATAGCAGTGGGGAGGCTTGCACCATCAGTGTTACTCCCTTTGGTGTCGCCACTGTTCGACACTGCATTTTGTATGTTGATTGTAATTTCAGAATGTAATTCCACAACCATGTGTTACTAATATTATGTATACTGTGCTTAACATATTTAGCAGCCCGCCTCTGGGTTGGACACCATTTTAATTGCCATCTCACTTTCATACCTTTGGCTACTGCTTGTCTTTACTCTTCTTTACTTTGGCAGTATTTCTTCTATTTCCATGTTTTTCATTATTGATAATTTTGAGTCACCATTATTCCGTGATTACCTTTTGGTAGAATGTAAATTATTTTTTGACTTTGCACTCCCTTCCGGAGATCCACACACAGTCTGTTATCCCTACCCGCGAGTCCTTCGGGAACGCGGTCACGTGGTAGATTCAAGAGGCGTTGTCCTGACAACGCGCCGATGCGTGCATCGCAGTTTCAAGTGAGCTAGCGAGAGGAACAGTTCTATCGCTCGCTGGTCACACGGTAAGCCTTCTTTAAGATTTATCTATACTGATCGTACCTGTCTGCTTCCATAGCTTATGGTACTTTCATTACATTTCAGCCTATTCCGAAGGCTGCGCTACGGCGCTGACATTTTCCCGGGCAGTTCACTGCCGTCCACATGTTTTCGCACACCAAGCCACCACGCATGCAAGCACTTTACTACTCAGTCAGGTAAATGCTATTCGAATTTTTATTTCTTGCCAATTTTATATGCATCAGCCCTCTCACTGCTGTTTTCTTCTTCTCCTTCTGTTTCCTGTTATCCGCATCTATCAATTTTGACCTTTTCCACCACAACAATTATTGGTATGTTATTTACTTTATTCATTTAATTATTGTTGATACATTAATTTTGGAATATTATGATATGACACATGTACAATTTGCAGACTTGCCCTGAAGAAGGATATATGAATCCGAAATGCATTGGCAAATGTTTTTGTCTGACATGAGATGTTAAGTGGCTTTTCCTTCCTCGTTAAGGAAATATTGGTAACGCCTCACACCACGAGGCAGATTACTATGCCTTCACGCAACTGTTTGTTGATAAAAACTCTCTTTTTTTGAAAAATCAATGGACTAACGTGGTTATTATATGTGAACATATAATTTCGGAAATACATTAAACTTTTGATGAATTTGCATTATCATTGTACCCGGTTGGGTTTTCTGGAGAGCAGTTGAGTGACCTAGTTGTGTACTTGGTCTTTTGCTTTTTTAGTTGAGTTTAGATTTGGGTGTCTCCTCATTTATCTCAGCTGGCTCCCTCTTACAATTTTTGGACAAGAAATCACATAAGAAACTAATTTTCTAAAAAATCAGTATCCGGGTAAAGATTACAAAGTGGTGCCCACTTCTTTGCTGCTATTCAATATGGAGAAGGTTGCCATCCTTGAAAGACTTCCGGGGAGGGGTAAATATCATAGGTACGCCCTGCAGAGGTGTAGAAGAAGCCAGAGGGGGTGGGGGCAGAAGAGGAAGGTGGAGAGCGCAAGTTAGCCAAGGAGGAGACAGCGGGGGGAGGCAAGGAAGCCGTGGAGGGAACAGAGAGGACAGCAGGAGAAGAAAGGAAATTGATGAGGCGCAGGAAGCATCTATCAAAGAGGAGAAGGTTGGCTTGAGGGCCTTGGACCAACACGGTAACATTCAGGTAAATATTAATGATGACCTTAGAGGAGTGGAAGGGGGCCAGGAGGGCCTCCCACTGGGTGCCACCATTAATGGGAGAAGAAGAGAAAGGAGAAAGCACAGAGACCATATGAAGGCGAGGGAATGACAAGAATAATGTCAGTGAGGGTTTGCCTGGGGGAGGCACTGGTGTCAGCGATAGTGGGCCTGGGTGGGAGACCAGGATGTCCTTTCTTCAACCTCTTCCTACCAGATTTAGCAAGTAATAAATATGCATATTTATTAAGGTTCTGCTTTGCATTTCATGTGCTCAAATAATACTTTTATAGAGAAGCAAACCACATTACATAATAAACTATCCTTCCATAGTAAACTAACTACACACTACATACATTGTCATAGAAATAAGTTAAGCAATTAGAGTATGGCTTAAATTGTATTCCCCCCATTCTGCATTCAAAGTGAGCCTAACAAATCCCCCTTGGGTTTTGAAGCCAAAGTCATTATTTCATAAAGCATGCAACATTATGCACCCTTATCACTCCCTACCATTCACATTTCTAAAGACAAAAGTCCATGCTAATAGGCCCCCTTTCCCTCCCATCACTGCCCAATAGCTCACATTCTAATGCTCTGTTTACACAGACCAATATGACAGCCCCTGCGCTGCCCGCAGCTCCTTGAGACATTGTACTGGCAGCGAGATACCTCTCCCATTCAGAAAGGGTAAGGTGTCCTGCTGCCAGGGGCAGAGACAAGCCAGATCCCGAGATCCGGCTAGAGATCTGATGCCGGATCTTCGATTTGGCGATACCAGGCCCATTAGCCTGCGCTGATCTTATCCCTTCCGGCCTGGTGTCACAGGGGTTAGGGGCCAGATTGAGGCAGGCCCAAACACAGCTTTGGACGCCACACAAGGCGCAAGCGGGAACCCAGTAGGGGAAACCCTTATATGAGGCATAAATCTGGTCAGAGGGCAGGCAGCAGAAAGCAGCAGCAAGAGCAGCTGTGAACCATGCACAGAGCTCCCAGGCTCTCCAGGCAGTCAGTCAGAGAAAGGCGGCAGGGCGAGGCAGCCGTCAAGCAAGAGATGGTGAATCTAGCTGGCGGCAGGGCGAGGCAGCCGTCAAGCAAGAGATGGTGAATCTAGCTGCAGATACCAGCGCAGCAGCATAGCCGAACTTCACCAGGCTTTGCCCAGGAAGGGGATCTGATCTCCTGCGGCCTGATGTTACATGGGCCAGATGGAGGCAGGCCCAAACACGGCTTCAGCCCCTGCACCAAGCACAAGCAGGAACCCGGGAGGAGAAATCGTCAGATGAGGCTCAGTTTGGGTCATAGGGTAGGCAGCAGAAAACATTAGCATGAGCAGCTGTGAGCCGGTGAGCTTAAATAAGCCACAGTACACCGAATGGGAGTTTTTACCCTTTGAGCTTTTATTTTTAAAAAACACATAAACCTATTAAGTAGTTAGACTTTCTTCCATTCCTGTTTGCCCACTTTCATGGTCCCATTTAGTGTTTGCTGTTACATGCATAAGAATAGTAGATACCCTTAAAAAAACACTCTACACAAAATTTGAATAAGTTCCTATTCACGCTTTCCCAGGGCTCCCACCCCCTCAAACCTATACATGCCTTTTCTCCCAATACACTTTTGTTGTTTTATTTCAATGACTTGGCAGCTGCAATCTGCTCTAATTTACAGTCCAATGTCCCCATTTGTCAGTAACGTAATACAGATAGTAACCCCCCAAAGAACAGTACCTTCTTGTGCTGCCCTTCCCCACTTGTCCAGTCTGGTCTTCTTTCTACTTCCAGTTTTGTACACGCCCCACTCTGCCGCGGGTGGCTGTCATGAGTTTATACACCCTGCTGTGTGGTGTCGGGCTGAATGAAGAGTGTTCACTCATTTATGGTGGTGATGGTTTTTCTTATTAGGGCTAACGAATCTCACTTTCCTCCGTACTATACACGTACTATATGAGACTTTTATAGCCCATCATTTCCTCTGTGGCAGTGTTCTTTTATTGTTAGGGCTTGTAAAGCCCTTAATTTCCTCTGTGGCAGTGCATGTACTGTCTGGGCTTGTGAAGCCCTAGTTTTTCCTCTATACCGGTGCTTTTCTGACCCCTTGCGGCAGATATCCTAGTTGGCTCTGCCCAGGTGGGTGGAGTCTAGCAACGAACCGGTGCACTTCCGTGCTCCACCCATAGTAGGGCGCAGACCTCACAGGCCCACTCCCAGCTTCCCTCAGACCACAAACACCATTTTCAACCGGGCTGACGTACACCACACGGCCCAGCACTTTTCTTCTCATCTGGTCAGTCCGATATGGCCACTGGGCAACTGTATCTAACTATGTAACTGCTATGAATATTTTAGACTTACCCATAGCATAAGGCAGGAGTGCACATGCATAGCAGTCCTCCTCAGAAGTCCTCTTTCCCACCTCTTTCATGTGCTGATATCACATGTTATTCCCCAAATGTGCTGTACTGTCTAAATAATTATTTAATTCATAATCATCCTCTCTTGCGCTTCTCTTAGGTCTTTTTCTTGCCAAATGAGCTCGTATAAGCAAATCACGAAACACATCAGTATACATTCTCCCTACTGGGGGAATCATAGGGACACTTGTCAGAGAAATCGGTGCCTTCACATGAGCTACTGGAGTAGGGACAATCACATAAGGCCTTGGTCGTCTCACAATGTCTAGTTCAGCCACAGTGTTTGGAGTGGGAAGGATCAAAGGGACCACTGCTTTCTTGGGGCCAATGAAATACACATTTTGGATTAGCAAAATCAGAAAAAAAATGATAAATGTAGAACAAGCATATATTATGCACCAATACATGAGGCTCCGCCATCAATGTCTTTCCACACGTCGTTGACGTTGCTCACTTTCTGGAACTGCAATTTGCTCTATAGACCAAATGTTCGCCTGAAAATACTTTTAAGGAAGGAAACATTTGTTTTATTCAGGCAAACTCTTCAGATGCTCCGGTAGTTGTCGAATTTGCTCTATGATCTCCACAAGTAACTGGCTGATTGCTGGATGATTTATATGATCTTGCATAAACACAAAAGTGTTGGTATTTCTCCAAACAAGATAAGGATGAACTTGAAGAAAATAGTAAAAGATCATAACAAGTAGTTTGTGAACATCGTCGTTAGATAGGACCATATGTGCATCTGGAAAGATGTTCAGTCAATAGTCTGATCTGTCTAAGATTGCTGCCAATAAACATCTAATAGTCGGGCCATTCTTAGGATCCTGGATAAAAGCATGTACATCAGTGCTCGGCCCAACAAGAGCAGGGTAAGCTCTGAGTATAAATATGGAGACAGCAAGAAATAGTCTGTGTATATCAACATCGGATAACACCATAGGCACCTCCAAAGAGAAACTCAGTGCTAAACAAGTTGAGGAACTGCTCTCTTCTAATCGTTGAACAAAAAGTCTAAATCTGGCATTTTTTGCTTACTTCCGCACTCCACAGTCCAATGTCAGCAAACTCCTGTGGCTCAAGAACAGCAACTTGCTCACTCCTTGATAGCAGCTACAAAGAGTGTTTCAGTGGAGCCACAGTCCAAATGTACACTTTTATCTGTCTACTGGACAGTCTCTGCATCCTTCTTCCCCATCATCGATCTAGTCTGCATGTGCTGAACTTCTTCTCCTTGGCTTGCTTCTGAATGGGTTGGGGTTATATTGGTCTCTCCAGTGTAGACTTTCACATCTCCTTGGTGTATCCACGCTCGTCTCCCTAGAACTTTGACTGCTGACGGAGTAATATCCTCCACAATGAAAGGGCTGCTGAAACGGGGCACGTGCCACTTTCTTGTGAAATTCCTAATTAAAACCTTATTTCCAGCAAATAGTTTTGGTAATATAGTTCTTTAACTCTGGTTGCTGTATGGTCTGCATCTGTGTTCTGCGACCGACACCCCGTTCACTTGACTTGATCTGAAATGACAGGGATACTTGCGGTCAAACATGTTAAGTACGTATGTAACTCATCTTCTAACAATTCTGCAGTTTTCTGGGCATCTTCCTAGTCCTCAATGGAGGAGTTAAAGGCGTTCTCATTCACCTCCCTGTGACTAATTCGTGGGGTGTGACATGGTGGTCAGAGTCGGGCTGATTTCTTAATGCTTATGATGCAAGGGGAAGGCAGTTTAGTTTAGTTTAGTTTATTATTTGTATTGCGCACCTAACCCTGAGGTAACTGGGCACTTGAGCTTATGACATGGTTACAGATACATACATATAGAGTACATTGGCAAGTAGTGCTCATCTACCATGGCTTACAGGTTGGTAGGCTTGCATATTGATACAGGTAAGTGCAAGGAATTGTCACCGGCAGTTAAAGTTTGGTCGACAGTGCAAGAAAAGAACATTAATACAGTGTGACATGTGTTAGGGTACTTGGTTTCGTCAGAGGAGGATCTAGGATGAGCCCGGGGCCTGTTAGTGTTTCTTATCAGAGAGCCAGTTCTTCACTTGGCTCTGAAAGAGAAGGAGAGTTCAGCTCTGATCGTAAGAGGGGGGAGTTCCAGCATTTGGCATCCAAAACTGGGAAGCTGGCTCCTCCTGCCGTTTTTAGTGTGTACCTCGGAATATTGAGAAAGATCTAGTAGGTTTGGCTGGTTTCTCGAAAATTTGTCTGACAGGTATTTAGGAGCAGTGTTTGACAGACATTTATGTGTGATAACTAGGGTGCAGAGCATGATTATATCGCGCACCGGGAGCCAGTGGGCATCCCGTCTGAAGCTTGATATATGGTTAGACCTAGGGATGTTTAGCGCTGATCTCAAGGAATGATTCTGTAAGACCTGTTGTCTATTGAAATTCCATTCTGAGGAGCCTAGGAAAAGAGTATTACAGTAGTATAACTTTGATAAGACTAGAACCCTGGCTAATGTGATGCAGCTGTTGGGGGACAGGTAAGATTTGCAAGCATTAATCAGCTTATTGGTATAAGCAGTTATTGAGGCAGTGGCGCTCACTTGTTTCTTAAGTGAGATTAGAGTCTAGAGATACTCCTAATGTTTTGACCTCCTTTTCAACTTTGATGGTGTTCAAGTCAATGTTGAAATACATTTCCCGGGAGTCCAGTTTGTTTAGACGTACTTGGGATACAATGATCAAGAGCTATGTGAGATCATCGTTGAGAAACAAACTGTGTGATGCCATCCACGCCTGAATTTCCAGGTAGATTTCGTTTATCAATTTGGAGTCATTTTCATAGCCCCCAGTCAGCATAAAGAGAACCTGGGTGTCTTCCGCATAATTTGTATAAGTGACACCCATGTTGGCAAGACTATCAATAGAAGCTTTGTGAAGATGTTGTAGAGCCTCGGGGGATGCAGGAGCATTGTGGTAGTCCGCAGAATATGGGGACTGGCTCAGCTGATGCTTCATGTGCGAAGACCCTAGTGGTTCAGTTACAAAGGAAAGATTGGATCCAATTCGAGGAGTTTGTGGAGAAGGCAGCTGCTGTGGTTAGGTGTTCTGTGAGGAACTGGGAATTGACCAGATCAAATGCTGCAGAAAGGTCCAGCAGCAAAAGGATGACCAGATTACCCTTATCTTTGGCTTAATCCATTTCGATTTTTATGTCCAGGGGGGCCGTTTCTCAGTCTGAAGCCAGATTGGAGGAGACCTTGCAGATTATTATCCTCCAGATGTTTTGGGATTTGGAGATAGGCCACTCTATCCAGTATTTTTAAGAGGAATGGGACAGTAGTGATGGGCCTGTAATTGGTCGGTGTGTTGGGGTCTAAGTTATTTTTTTAAGGCGGGGCATAACCCAAGCCTCCTTGAGGTTGTTGGGGAGTGAACTGGCATTGAATGAGGAGTTAATCACAGCGGCAATGAATGGGGCCAGGTGTTTAGCGCTTTCCTTAAATACTGGGGCAGGACAAATATCTCCATGGCACCCTGATGGTTTTAGGCCTAGGATAATATTTTCCACTTCCTTCGGTGTGACAGGAGAAGTAGAAGGGATGCCAGGAAGGGGAATGAGGGTCCAGAGGGATTTTAGTGTTAGAACTATTGGCCAGACTGTTTTTCTTTGTCTCTATTTTTGTTTGTAACATTGCAATTTTGTCAGAAAGAGCCTTCTGAATGTTGGCACAGGAAACCTCATCCTTGACACATGCTTCTGTTGGTGGAGCTGGAGTTTCTAGTTCCCTCAGAATGCTGAAAAGCTCCTTGGTACCGGATTTGGCATTTAGGATTCTGTTATTGTATGTCTCTTTTTTGGTATTGAGGATGGTCGATTTATAGGAGGCAGACGCAGAGGTGAACGCTTCCTTGTTGGGAGTGGTGAGCGATTTTCTCCACAAGGCTTCTGCAGCGCTTTTGGAG